>NC_143588.1:34805719-34967437 GCF_048544385.1 Mastigoproctus giganteus
TTATCTTGGAAGCTACTAGGCTTTACATACCAACTAAGAAATATTGTTCAAGGTTTAGGCCAAAATGGATGTCAGATGAACTAATGAGGCATATGGCAGAGAAGAAAAATGCATGGGATACTTACAAATTAACACATGACACAGAAGCCTATGATAGATACAAGTTGATATGCAACCAAGTTACAAAGGAGGTTAGGCAGGCAAAGGCAGATTACGAGAAATCCTTTGAAAGGGATGCAAAGAAAAACAGCAAAGAGTTCTTTACTTATGTTAACTCTAGAAGGAAGGGGATGAATCAGATTGGTCCACTTGATATTGATGGGTCAACTGTTGATGATCCTGCTCAGGTAGCTAACAAACTAAATGAATATTTTGCATCGACATTCACACATGAGGAGTTATTCAGCAAGGGGAATGCCAGAGGTGTATTCAACTCTAGCAGTAAGCTACAGAATCTTGAAATAACTGGGAGTAAAGTGGAGGAGAAACTGTTGAAGATAAACACAAGAAAGGCACCCGGGGTGGATGGGTTCTATCCAGTTATATTATATTAAAGGAGGCAGCAAAGGAAGTAAGCAAACTCTTAGCCATAATTATGAGAGCTTCCTTGGACTCAGGGGAGGTACCCATAGACTGGAAATGTGCAAATGTGACCCCAATATACAAAGGAGGATCAAAGGCTGACACAAGTAATTATAGACCTGTGAGCTTAACTTCTGTTCCAGGAAAATTACTGGAGGCACTGGTTAAAGAAGCACTGCAGGATCATTTAGACAAGACTTCAGTTATAGCTCAGACACAGCATGGTTTTGTTAAGGGGAAGTCTTGCCTGACCAACTTGATTGGATATTATGATGCAGTCACAAAAGAACTGGATGCAGGGAATAACTTTGATATTATATACTTGGATCTTAGAAAGGCTTTTGATACTGTTGCACATGGAAGACTGCTACACAAATTGGAGCAGGTGACATTGGAGGCAAATTGCTGCTATGGATAAAGGGGTGGTTGAGGGGGAGAAGACAGAGAGTGGTAATCAATGGACACTGCTCATCGTGGACTAATGTTATTAGTGGAGTCCCTCAGGGCTCAGTGTTGGGTCCATTATTGTTTTCTGTATTTATAAATGATATTGATGATGGTATATCAAGCTTAATGTCCAAGTTTGCAGATGATACAAAGGTTGGCAGGGTTGTCAAGGACACTACTGACACTATGCTGCTGCAACAGGATCTGGAAAGGTTGAACAGATGGGCTGAGAGGTGGCAAATGAAGTTTAACATTGACAAATGTAAAGTACTACACATGGGAAACAGCAACCCCAGAGCAACGTATCAACTCTGTGGTACTACACTGACAGTGGTAGAGAATGAAAGGGACTTGGGGGTGGTTGTGCAGGCAGATATGAAGTTCTCTGAGCAGTGCAGACGGGCTGCAAGCGTAGCTCATGGAGTATTGTCAATGATATACAGGAATTTTTCCAGCAGGGATAAGGAGGTGATTATTCCATTGTATAAGGCAATGGTCAGGCCACACCTAGAGTACTGTATACAGGTCTGGAGGCCTCATTTCAAGAAGGATGTACAGCTGCTGGAACGAGTACAGAGAAGAGCAACAAGATTAGTGAATGGAACAAAGGGGTGCTCTTAGGAAGAAAGGCTTAAGTTTTGCAAATTACAGTGTCTGGAGACTAGGCACCAGTGAGGTGATCTGATAGAGGTGTATAAAGCCTTGAATGGTTTAAGCATGCTCAATGCTGATGGGATTCTTCCTCTAGCTCAGAAAAATCACCTGAGAGGGCATAAATTCTAATTGAGGAAAGACAGATGTAGGATAGACGTGAGGAAATTTGCCTTTAGCCAGCAGGTGGTTGGTTGGTGGAACAGACTTCCATCCCTTGTGGAGGTTGATAGCCTAAATAAGTTTAAGGCTCAGCTGGACAGGTATTTGGAACGAACAGAGGGGTGAAGTGGAAGTGGGTTTTTTTTTTTTTTTGGCTGCATAAGCTTGCTTTCTTGCATCAAATGCCTCTACTAATGCTAATGCTAACAAAGAATTCTTTTTTTTCCTTTGCATCCTTTTTCCAAAGATTCTCATAATCTGCCTTGGCTTGCCTAACCTACTTTTTGACTTGATTGCAGACTAGTTTATCATCTCAGACCCTCCCTGAATCCAAAGATGCACTCATAATTATGGCTGACGCTGCTTACTTTGTTTTCTGCCTCTATCAATATAATTGGATAGGTCCTTTCCACTGCAAGTCCCTTTTTTTTTTATGTGTAATTTCAACAATTTCTCTTTCACTTTCCTCTCCGATATTACAAAGTCATTTAGGTCCCTGTTAGTTTGATAAACGTTTGGCATCCACTTTCCTAAAGAATTCGTCATGTGTGGGATGTAGATACAAAATGCCTATTCAGTTTGTCAGTAAACCGAGCAAGATCATCAACCGTTAAACTATCGATATCAAGTGGACTGATGGAATTCACCCCTTTCCTTCTAGTGTTTAGAAGGAAGGAGATGAATTGTTAAAGAAGTCTTTGCTGTTTTTCTTTGTATCCATTGCCAAAGATTCTCATTTGCCTTGGCTTGCCTAACCTCCCTTGTGACTTGATTGCAGATTAGTTTATCTCTACCATAGACTTTTGTATCACCTGATAATTTACATGTATCCCATGCATTTTTTTTTTCCCTGCTACATGCAAGTTATGTTGAGCGTGCCTAGTAGTCATTCCTATGCTGCTTGCACTAGAAGCTACGTTTTCTACCGCATCTGAAACAGATGTATTAATTCCACTGCACATTTCTCTTAACTGGGTAAAATCTAAGCTATCAACCTTCAAAAAATATATTCCCCAAAGGAAAACAAATGAAGCTACAAATCCCCCGTCAGCACCTCCAGTCTCATGTGTTAAAGAACAAACAAAATCTAATACTGGCTGAAAAAATTGATTCTGTTGCCAACAGTATGGAAGTGGATGAATTATTAGATAATGGTGAACTGAATTTAGAAGTCTATGGTAATGATACTGTGAATTCTGGATGCCCCCTTTTTTTCTCCTGAAAACGGTATAACAAAACAAGACAAAAAAAAATGCTCCACTTACAAACAGTTAGATGAATTTTCTGCAACGAAACCTAAATGTACGACATGCAGTGGAATTGCAGAGGACTAAACAGCACTTCTTATGACTTAATATCATAAGAGATTTACTAGTTCAAAAATTGAATTAGTAAATCTCTTATGATAAAGTTTCCTGAAGAAACTTTATCATCATCACAGGCGTCACCAAAATTTATGTATTACACTATCTATATAAAAAAAAAAAACACCATGTGCACCCTGTATGCATGAAAGATGTTTATTTTATGTGAAAACATCCTTTTCTTGGATGAAGTTAAAGGAGTTTAGTATGAAAAGAATCTGAACACATTTAACATTTTTTTTCGACAGTTTCATGAATTTGCAATACATGTTCAATAGGTAATGTACTTACAATGGGTTTGTGATAGTTAAAATATGATATATACACTTGAGAGATTCTAAAGAGTGTAAATGTCTTTGAAACACAGCATCAATTATTACATCACGTGTAAGGAAGTAAAACGACATGGATGAATTCAATGATATGTTCGATCTTTTGGTTAGGTGAAATGTAAATGGCTACCGACAGTATTGTTTGACCATCAGAAAGAAGGCATTCAGCTGCATAAACATCTCCAACAGGTCTAATACTCATGGATTTGCCAACAGTTTGTCAATAAATCACTTCCATATGAGAAGTAACAACATGAGTATGATTTTCTCTCTTATGATAAACTGCTACACTACCAGCTTGTTGATCTTCTCATTTGAATCGAATGACACAATCAAAGTTAGGTATGTTACTTCTTCTTTGTTATTTAGCCACGTTTTAGAAAGTAGAAGTAAATTGTATTGTTGTGTGACTGCATCAGTGAGATCATCACTGTGAGCACATAAACTTCGACAATGTAATGTTAGAATAGGAAGATCTTGTTGTTTACTGATGAACTCGTATAAAGTATCTTGCATGGTAAATAGAGGATTACTCGAAAACATGGTTATTTCAGCTTGAAGTGCAAGAGTGGATGTAGTTTTCTCAGTCCATGATAAAATTTCTTTTCTCCATTTGCAGCAATAATGTAAAGATCATTGATGTCAGTAACTTGAGTAACCCGAAATGTAACACGAAGTTACATTTCGTGTAACCACGCACGAAATGTAACTTCGTGACATTTCTCGTATTCATAAACTACGGAATTGAAAGTACATCCCTGAGATTTATGGATGGTAATAGCACAAGCCGGTATTAGTGGAAAACGATTTTGTTTAGCTGAGGTCATTCTGTTGTTATTCAATGAAACGCTCGTACTTCTTCTTGTGATCGGTACAGCTTCTAAATCGATTTCAAACTGACGAACCTTCGTTCTAGCAGATCCCGCAAAGTCAAAGCTGGTTGTTGCCCTATACTCTATCTTTAGCTGGTTCAGGAATCAGTTGAAAATCCTTAGGTAATTCATTTGAAGTCAAATCTTCTGGATCGAAATCTTCAGGAAGTTCTTGAATATAATTTCGTGATGTCGACGGTCCAGCTTCTTGATGAGAAGTCTATGTAGAAGGTTGATGTTGATCAAAATCTTGAGAAGCAGATTTTGTTCAACTGTGCATTTTTTTTTGTTCTCTATGTTTTTGAACTTGTTCTTTTGTCAACATGGGAAGCTTCTTTGGTGGCTTGAAGCTTTTATTCTTGCATACTTCTCTTGATTTCCCTTGGCTGGAGTTTTAGCCATCTTTGAAATACTTTTATAGGTATTTTTACAGTTCAGTAGTTAGTGAAATCCATTTGTAGATTTGTATGATGTCATAACCAAAAACTACTGCAAGAAGTTATTGTTTGTTGACTGTTTAAATTTTAAAAGCAATGAAATGGTCTTGTGTGAAAGAATAAAATAATTCTCCATGTTTTTGAACTCGTTCCTTTTCGACACGAGAGGCTTCTTTGGTGACTTTGCAGCTTTTATTCTTGCATAATATTACTACCCACTGCTTACTCTACCGAATCAACGTTAATGACTGAGTTAGTGGCCTTTAGGAAGTGATGCCATTTCTATATCTTCGTATGAACTTACTCTACTGAATCAACTACTTACCCTACCGAACCAATGTTAGTGACTGAGTTATTGTTAGCACCATTTAGGAAGTGACATAATTTGTCATTTAAAATCTAAACAGTCAGCTTTCTTCGTTACCAACCAATTGTGTCATTTCCGTTACAAAAATTTTTTGTTACCATTCGATTTTACTCTGCTGCCGCCATAGATGTGTTTCCACATCAAAAACACAGGAGCTCAGAGTCTCCTGCCCACAGAGGAGTAGCTGTGTTTATGAAATCAAATATGCCTAGTAGTTGTTCAAATGAAAATCTCGTTCAACTAGATTCATCATTTTAACCTTTAGTACTCCAGACTTACCATCCACAAGTAAAGCTTGCTATTTACAGTGTACAATTCTGTGTACCCTCCAGGCTCATTCAGTTACAAACTGCCCTAGAAGCCATGGTAGCTTGTATGTTTGGTATATCAGTGACTCTAGTTTCCATGCGCATTCCTCCTTCTTAACTACTTCCAAATACAGAACTTGATAATATGATTATGCAACTCTCATCTCCAATCTGTCTTTTTGGTGAACAGTGGTCATCCTACATTACAGCGGTTGTGTACAGTGAACAAAAGAGGCAAATTGATTGAAACATTCTTGAATAATAGCAACCTAATTATTCTAAACTCTGGATTTCCCACCTACCTACAAGATCTACCTCTGCAATAGACTTATCAGTCTGCCTACTATCAATTTTTCCAAGTATAACATGGTTCGTGATAAACGACCTCTAAACAGTGATTATTTTCTAATTAATCACCAAATGACCACAATGTCATCTGTCACCAAAGACACTGACCCATGGTTTATCCGGAGAAGAATACAAGTGCTAAATGAAATATTCGTTTGGCTACCTTCTCCAATATTCCACTGAATTGGGAAAGATGTGTCTGCAACTGAAGAAATTGCCAATGCATTAACAGAATCGTTCGTTACAATACTTTCTTCCCCCTCCTTTCAACACATCATCATCAGAACACCACAAAATTAACTTCTCCACACATCTTTCACTTCTATACAATCAGCCTGTTTACTTATGGGAGCTTTAAGTAAATCTTCAAATAGCGTTGCAGGTCAGATGGCCTTCATTACATTATACTAAGCAATAACTTGAAGTGGGCTTATGTACTCTACTGATTTTCTGTGATTGAGTCTTCTCAGAAAATGTTTATCCTCTTTCCTGGCACCATTCTTTGATTTTTGCTATACTAAAACTAAGCAAAGGTCCTTCCTGGTTCAAAGTTATAGAGCAATATCTCTTACAGACTGCATGGGGAAAATTCCTGAAAATGTTCATATAAGACTTGGATCTCAGAATCAGAGAATCTTTTATCAAATCATCAGTATGGCTTTCATAGGAACAGATCCAGTCTTGACATGCTCATCAAAGTTGAAACGCATGGTTCATCCATCCAGGGGCCATAATTTCAAGTTATGGGGGAGTTGTGTAGACTGGAGTGCAGGAAATTGTATTTTAGCCAGTGAGTTATAATTACTGGAATAAGTTACCTACATGGGTGGTAGACGCTGACAGTTATCTTCCATTATCCATTGAAATTCAAAGGTCAGCTGGATAATTAGCTACGGGTGGAGGGAAATGCATAGGTTGTCTTATTTCCTTTTCTCTTATTAATTTAGTTTTTTAAAAATTTTCTTCTTATTATTATTTTATTTTTATTATTATTTATTTATTTATTTATTTATTATTATTATTTTTTTGGCTGGTGCAGCATAAGCCTTAGGCTTCCTTGCACCATGTGGCCATTGCTGATACTAATACTACTAATGTGTCATTAGTTCATATGATAACCATTTAGATTTAAGATTTGAACAGTATTTCTTAGTTGGTATGTAAAGCTAGTAGTTTCTATGATTATTTCCTTCATTGCTTCCCATTTTGAATTTGTGATGGTAACATCGTCAGTTGGTCCCATTGCATAGAATTTAAAAGCTGTTTGCAACCGCTGTAGTCAACTTTATGAAAGCAAAAGCCCTTCCTTTTCACCCTTGATGGTAGGTACATCTTTAAGCATACTCACTTCAATAAACTGTAATTATTGCCACCCAGTAGTTCCTTTAACTGCAGATTCTTAATGCATGAAGAATCACTCCTGATAATCATATCAGGAGTATTGCTTTCTCTTGTTCCCTCTGTAACACTGCTGCTACTGCTGTTGAAAAATATCATCCAATAAATCCACAAAAGTTTCTAGTGTGAGAGTGATCAACCCACAATTTCCTTTCAATATCTGGAAAGTTAAAATCGCCAATTATAAGATTTTCTGTTTTACTAGCTCACTCTGTTTCTCTCTATAGTTGTTCTTTGTTCTCATTATATTCATTAGGTCTAAAACACTCCTATTCTGCTTTTTGTGTTTATATCAAACCAAACCAAATTTTTTTAAATTTATAATTTATTTACAATAATTTTTGTTATTGCAATTATAGAATAGATGTATTTTTATAAAATTAAGATTTTTACATAAACTGTTTCATCACATGAGGTTAGACATATAGAAGATTTAACTTTTAATCTAGCAACAACAAAACCACTCTTTTTAGTAAAATATATGATGGAATTTGTTAAAAAGCCAAATTGCAATATTGAAATGATTAAACATATTTTTATTTCATTGATTTTTAACTGATATCATATATTGTTAAATATATATGATGAAGTGGACTCCACTTTACAGAAGGGTCAGAAGTAAGTGTAGAGAAATATTTCATTTGAAGAGATCAGTGTATCAAGTTTCAATAATTTGCAAAACTAGAATTCAATACTGGTTGCTAACACAGAACTTTGTAATTGATTTTGTGCATATTTTGTTTCAAATGATTAACATTTAGTAAATAATACATAATAGCTTTTAATAAATAACATAAAATTCAGTAAATAACACAGCTAATATTTGTTAAAAAAATGAATATAAATTGCTTTGTTTAGAGCATTTCATTTTGACAGTTGCATTTTCATTATGAGTAATTTGATCACTCATATCTTGTATGATCACTCATATGATCACTTATAATTTGATCACACCCCAACAAGTCAGTTTCCTTCTTTCTTAAATTTCTGTATAGGTCCTGTCACAAAGAGCATGAATATTCTTTCTTCAAAAAAGTTAACACACTATCAGTGTAATGTATAGGAAAATTTTTATCAGCATTTCATGAGAAAAACTAAATAACAGACATGAATTTAAACCTTCAATTGGAGAGAGCAAGTGTGTTTTAAGTTGTGTCCAGCAGAATAACTGAAAGGGATTAAGATCAAGTGCTGAGTGGACAGATTTTTTGCTTATTGCTTAAAATTTTTGTTTAAATATAATTTTTTAATTTTAAAATTTTATTTCAGTAATTTTGTGAAATTAATTTCTGTAATTTTTGTAAGTTTAAGCTGTTTCTGCTAAGTTACATTCTTAATGGTAACTTCAATAGCTTAATTTTAACTTCACTAGTAGATAAAGTTTTTGAAACTGTTTAATTTTAATTCTGTAATATTTTGTAATTGTTTTGAAGTTCAAATCTTACCTAAATAATGGTTGTTACAAGATCCACTTTAATGCATTGCATGGGGATATTATTACTCAGACAAATGGCTGTGTGGATTTCATGAATTCATCACTTGTATAGCCTGTGGCATGTATTGTAAGGTTGGTTGAGTTAAAACTAAGCTCAACTGATGATTCATTTCTTTAAATATTAAAGCTCAAATTTTAATCTCAAATTAAAACTTTGGTGCATTACTAGAAGAATTTGAATCACTGATAAAGTGGATGCTTGTCCTAGAAACATATTTAACTAGCAACTTGTTAGGAATTCAAGTCTGGTGATATGATCTGACAAGTGATGCATCCTCGATTCCCAAAACAGAGCAGTGAAATGCAAACTGCTGTGGTTTAAGATTTAGTTTTATTGATTTCTCTATTGTCATGGAAATGGATAATAGTTTTTGTAATAAAGATTAGGTGGACTAGAACCAGGGTGTGTTTGCCGGCAGCAACAGTTGATGTTACCAAGAGATTTTCAGATTTTAAGGGGGCTAAAGAGAGAATTATTATTCATGTGGGGACTGATGATATTAAAAAATCATGACCTGATCATTTCTTGAATAAATATAGGACCCTGCTGAACACATGCTGAGTGTTAAGTTGGAATGTGAATATGTCTGCAATTTTGCTCAGAAACAAAAGGATGGATTACACACTGAAAGCCTTGTGGATTAACTCAAGATTTGAGGAACTCTACAAGGCTTTTGTGGGGATGTATTTATTAACATGACAATCACTTTTATAGAAGGAATTCATTTGAATGAAAAAAGGTGATGCAAATGTTTTTCCCAGTATCATTGAGGATATCTTAAGTATTCATGAAAACTGCTAGCTGGGGTGAAAAGAGATGTGTAATATAGACACATGTTTATCTAATGATATGGGCCAAATTAACGTATTTCCCCATGTATAAGACGCACTCTTTTTCTAAAAATTTGGGGTCTAAAAACTGGGTGCATCTTATACAGTGGTTGTAGATTTTTTTACTTGCATTTCGCACTTGTTGTCTTTGCACTCATTGTTTCGCACTTGTTACCACGTTATGCCCAGAAAAGATTTTCGTACAGTGCTGAATTCAAGTTAAAAGTGATCCAGTTTGCAAAAGTGAATGGAAATCGTGCTGCTGAACGTAAGTTTGGTCCTCCTCCAACTGAGAAAACAATCCGAGACTGGCTATGGGAAGAAGAAACCCTACTGAAAACGCCACGGCAGAAGAAGGCCATGAGAGGCAAGTCAGCAAAATGGCCTGATTTAGAGAGGGAATTGAAGATATGGATTGAAGAGCAATGGGTAATTGGAATTCCTGTGAGCACAAAGATGGTTAATCATGAGGCAAGAAGAATTGCTGATGAAAAAGAAGTTACTGATTTCAAAGGAGGACGCAATTGGTGCTTCAGGTTCATGAAACGGAATGGACTAAGCATGCGTACACGCACCAGACTTGCCCAAAAGATGCCTGTAAGCTATGAGCAGAAGGTCCTTGAATTTCATTGTTTTGTCATTCAATGTCGGAAGACACATCAGTTGGAGTTGGGACAGATTGCAAATATGGATGAAGTCCCCCTTCAATTTGATGCCAAAGTAACAGAACTGTTGATAAGAAGGGGATGAAAACTGTAACTGTGAAGACAAGTAGACATGAAAAGAGCCATTATACAGTTGTTCTTAGCTTGTTGTGCCGACGGAACCAAGCTGCCTTCTATGCTGATTTGTTTTGTTTTGACTTGTTACGTAGTTCCGAGATCAAATTTTTAAAAAATTATCAAGTATATTGCATGTAATATTTGTGTTATGAGCATTTATCTGAAGTCTAACTCGAACATTGTATCATAATTAATGCAACCAACGCAGTTACATTTGCGAAGAGTTAATAATAGCAGATAAGAATAAAAAAAAAATGTCTGGATGCAGTATGAAGACTACAAATGTAAGAAAAAGACTGAATTTGAAAATTAAATTAGACGTTTTGAAGCAAATTCCAGTCATCGACAAGCTGATGTGTGCCATAATTTAGGACTGGCACGTTTAACTGTAAGAACAATTATAAAAAATGAAGAATTAATTTTAGCAGCGGGAAAGGCAGCTGTTCCACTGCAAGCAACTAGGGCTAGCCTGGCTATTAGGATTGAAATGGAGAAACTTTAACTAATTTTATTGAAGATAATATCCAATGTAGAATTCAGTTAAGTTAAATGTTATAAAAAAAAAAAAAAGAGAGAGAGAGAGAGAGGAAGGGAGGGAGGGGGAGAGAGAGGGGGAGGGAGGGAGGGGGAGAGAGAGAGGGAGGGAGGGGGAGAGAGAGGGAGGGAGGGAGGGAGAGAGAGATTAGCCTATATGATGATCTGAAGAAAACTCACCTGAAAAAAAAAAAAAAAAAAAAAAAAATGTGAAAACCATTTAAAACTAGTATGGGCTGGTTAAATAGATTTAAAATCCAGGGAGAAGCTGCAAGTGCAGATCAAGGAGCCGAAACTTTCAAAAACGAACTTGTTAAAATTATTGAAGAGGGGTATTATGTGTTATACTTCTCAACAAATTTTTCACATAGATGAAGTAGGACTTTTTTGGAAACGAATGCCTAAAAGAAAAAGAAGAAAAAAACATGCCAGGTTTCAAAGTGGCGAAGGATTGGTTGACTTTATTGTTCGGTGGTAACGCTGCAGGGAAATTAAAATTAATACCCCTTTTAGTTTACCAGGAAGAGGGCCAAAGTACAAACCAAAATGGACACATTTTTCATGATTAAATTCATCAATTAAATTAAATCAATTAAAATCAATTTAGATCAATTAAATTCATGATTTTAATTGGAATTTTAAGTTTAATTTTCATACGTAAGTAGTTACCAGATAATTATATATGTATGTAATGCAGAATATTTTATATGTACAAATATTTGAATATTAAATATTTTGACTGACATTTGTGCATCTTTTTACTACCATTTATTATTGATTAGGAAATATCCTATGGCATTGACTGCAAATACATATGTTACCTTATGGGAATAAATCTCAGAAATCCATATGGGAATCAACTCACAAATCCATATGGGAATCAACTCACAAATACACATGTTGCCATATGGGAATGCAGCACTTGCTTAGCGCAGATTCACTTAGCGCTCTGTTTTTCCAGAATGAATTATCAGCATTAAGTAGGGGTCACCTGTATATCATTGCCAAAACCCCATGACCTTCTCTTGCAGCCTGTATGCATTGCTCAGAAAACTTCATATCTGACTGCGCAATTACTCCCACGTCTTTTTCATTTCCTACCACCCTAAGTGTAGTACCACAGTTGGTACGTTCCTCTGGGGTTACTTCTACCCAAATGCAGTACTTTGCATATGTCAAGGTTAAACTTCAGTTGCCACTTCTCAGCCCATCTGCCCAAATTTTCTAGATCCTGTTGCCATAGCACACTGCCATTCTGTCATTAACAACCCTGGCAACCATTGTATCCTCTGCAAACTTTGACACTAAACCTGATAGCTTCATGAATATCATTGATATATGTACAAAACAACAGTGGGCCCAACACTGAACTCTGTGGGACTCCACTAATAACATTTGTCCACGAATAGTAGCATCTATTGATTACCACCCTCTGTCTTCTCCCACCCAACCACCCTTTTATCCATTGTAGCAATTTACCCTTAATACCATTCTCCTCCAATTTGTACAGTAGTTTTCCATGCATAACAGTGTCAAAAGCTTTCCTGAAATCCAAATGTATGATATCAAAATTATTTTCTGCATCCAGTTCCTTTGTAACCACATTATAGTATTCAATAAAATTTATCAGCCAAGACTTTATCTTAACAGTTGCATGCTGTGTCTGCAGTCTTGTCTAGATGATCCTGCAATGCATCTTGAACCAGTGACACCATTCTTTTACCCGGAACAGAAAGGCGCCTCCGTAGCCAGGTGGGAAGGAGCAGCAGCAGTGCGTAGCACACGCTTCTTGATTAGACCGGGGTTCGAGCCCGTCACCACCAAATACGGAGGATGCGGAAAGGTCGAGGAATGACCACCGCACATTCCGGAGCAATATGGCCTTAGTTGCTAATGCTCCTAAAAACCAAACAACAAACAACAAACCCGGAACAGAAGTTAAACTAACTGGTCTGTAATTACTTGTGTCACCCTTAGATCCCCCCTTTGTGAACAGGGGATATGTTTGCACATCTGCAGTCCATGGGGACATCCCCTGAGTCAAATGATGCACTCATAATTATGGCTAAGGGTTTTCTTAATTCCTTTTTCAGTTCATGATCGGTGCAAACAATGCTTCTTCAGGATGACTTGAACAGGTTTCAAGGAATGTCTGAAAAATGCTATTTAAAGCAGCAAAATTTAAAGTGTAAGACCTTTAAAGGTCTTGCAAACATGGGAATTGCAATCCCAAAAATATCTTAGACACTTGTTAGGTTGAATTAAAATCAGTAAAGGAAGAACGGGATCTAGGAGTTATGATATGGGCAAATATTAGGTTCTCCAAGCAGTGTAATTGCGCAGCCAGGAAAGTCAGTAGCACACCATCAACAATTTATTGAACCATAGCCCGTAGGATATGTAATTCTTCTGTATAAGGCAATTGTAAGGCTGCTCTTGGAATATTGTGTCCAAGGATAGAGATCTCGTTTAAAAAGGACACGGAGCTTCTTGAAAGGATTCAGTTATAGGAGTTACAAAGCTTGGCAACCAGGCACCTTAGAGGGGAAAATTAAGGCAAAGTTTTCATTGTTATAAAGCAGTGGTTTCCATAGTGCGGTGCATATTTTGACTTTTATTTATATCAAAATTTTATATATAACACTGATAAAAGTTTAAAAATAATATTGTTATTTTTTAAGTAAGCATATTTCTTGTTACTAGGTTGTTTTTTTTTTTTTTTTTTTCAAAAATGTAAAAAAGATGCACAAATTTTGCAAAATACTAATTCTGGCAGACAATACATCACGGAAGATATTTACATATTAGGTTTGCTTGTCGATGCTTCACGGGTGTTAGCATCGACAAGCAGTTAGCTGATAAAAGTTTTGTTGATGACTTGTTAGGGCAGTACATACAAGCTCATTTTAATGCTCATCAGTCAAAAAAAAAAAAAAACACCGATACTTACTTTTAATAAATTTAAGTGGTGAATACAAAGGTTCAATAGAATCTGTTGTACCGAAAATAGAGATTAATCTCTACACATACTCTTTTGTTTTTGGATATTTTTGTTCCGGAACCTGCTTCCAAAACTCAATAGTCGAGCAGCCACTTTCCTTTTAATTATTTCAATCCTTCATGCTCTTGAAGCTCCAGTAGCTCCAAGTCTATAGCTGCTGTATCCCCAGCAATTGGCAGTGAGATGGGACAGCCATCCTTCATAATGTCAACAAGAAAAGGATTTTCCAAAAGTGCAAATGATGGTCTAAGTGCTCTTAAATCAAGAAATCTATTATTAATTTTTTCTGCCAGTCCGTGTAACCTGCATGCATAATCTCTAGTTATTATATCAAATCTGGGTAGAGTTTGCAAAGTTTTACTCAAACATGTGAAATGTGTGGTTTTAGAAACCAGGTCCTTCTCGAAGAGTTTGTTTGTTGTGGAAGCTGAACACACTCTGTTCTAGATCAGAAATAAGTTTTCCTTGTCCTTGCAGAGATACATTTAATGATTTTAAATGCTGAACAACATCTGTGAAAAATGCCATATCTATTAACCACTGGGTATTCTCAGGTTGAGGGAAAGATTTCCCATTTTCTTTGACAAATTGTTTGATTGGCTCCATCAAGTGAAAGAACTCTGTTAGAACATTGCTTACTGAGAGTCACATTACTAAACAGAACCACGATACTTCATCTGGAAGCTGATCGTTGTTTATTTCTTCCATGAAGGCTTTGAACTGTTCATGTGTTTTGGTGCTTGAGCGTATGCAGTTAATTTTCAGAACTACCTCCATAACATTGTTCATATTTAAAATATTTAGTTGCTAGGTGTGTTCCTTATGAATAATACAGTGGACAGGGATAAAATAGGCAGAAAATGCTGCAGCAGTTAAAAGTCTCACAAGTCCTTTATTGACACCTCTCATGGCCAGGGTGCTGTCAGTTGCAACACTGACTATCTTCTTAATTGGTACAGAAGCTTTACCAAGTGCAAGATCAAGAGCTCCTTTTATGTCTGAAGCTTGGGTCGTATCCTTTAAAGCAATCAGATCTAATAGTTCTTTCCTGACTAGATTATTTGTTACAAAACGAAAAAATATGGCTAGTTGTGGTTTATCTTCACTCTCTGTAGTTTCGTCCAAGACCAGACTCAGTGCTGAGCATTTCTTTAAATCATATTGCAAGTTATTTATGATATCAGTGCTGATTACAGAAATTCGTCATTCCACTGTATGTCTCGATGCAGGAATTTGTTCAATCATTTTGTGCAGTTTTCTATTTTCTGGGTCTAAAATTGAAATTACTTGAGGAAAATTTTTTTAATGAACTTTCCTTCCGTGTAGGGGTATTTTGCCCAAGCAATATTAAATGCCAAAATAAATCCAGCCTCTGTCGTTACATCTGCCTCTTTAATAAACGTTGACATAACCCTGGTTTGACTATTAAATTTTTCTTTTAAAGACAATATTTTAGTTCACCTTAACATGGAACCACTTGGAAATTGTTGGGTGAAAGAACAGTGATTCGTTTCATAATGGCACTTAAGATTACTGGTCTTGAACTGTAACAGTGTTTCTTGACACACACACAAAGACACATTGGTTTACCATTTCTCTCCACAAAAACAAACTCCTCTTCCCACTTTGCCTCAAACCCCCTATTCTTGTCTTCATATGTACATTTTCCAGAAAGCATAATAACTTTTAAAGGGTCTCACTTAAAAAGAAACTAATAATGTTAACACAAATTAACTTGTGCACTGTAAAAAAATGATTGAACCACACAGACAGATGGAGCCATTGGCTCATGGAGACGTACGTATGCATTTTATTGTATAGCTCTTTCCAATATGCCTTCCACTATTGCAGCTCCCAAAGGTCGTCTAGTTGGCTGTCCCTGTTACAAAGGATTGCAGAACTAGGGGCCATAAATTGAAATTGGGCAAGTGGTTTAGACTAGATTATAGGATGTTTTCTTTTAGCTAGCAGGTTGTCGATTACAAGAACAATTTACCTCCACGGGCAGTGGAGGCTGAAAATTTGAAGAAATTCAGAGGTCAGTTTGCTAGTACTTATGTGAGGAGGGAAGCACGTAATTTGTCTATTTTCTTATCTACTTTTTATATATCTTATACATGTTTTATCTTCCTTTTTTTTCCTTAGGTTTATTTTTTCCTTGCTTACTTGACTTACTGTATGGCTGCCTAATTCTTACTTTACATAAATTATTTATGTTTCCGCAACTTGTGACAGATGATGCTTTGCAGCCCCTGGTGTTTGCTAGGGTTTTATTTTCTTATTTAATTTTTCTAAATTATTTTTTTTGTCGTCTCTTTATTTTTCTTTGCCTTTTGCCATTCCTGTAGTTCTAGATTCCTGCAGGAATCTGTAACTTAATACAGTAAACCCCCGCTATTTGCGGGGGTTACGTTCCTGAGAAATGCCGCGAATACCGAAAATGCGAATACTGAGTTATGGCTCCCATAGTAATAAAGGGGTTCCGTTCCAAAGTATGAAATACAGTATATAAGAAAAACTAGTCTAAAATTTTGTCTCTGTATGTATTATATGTACCTTCATAATATGACTGTGTACATAGACAGTACATAGTGAAATGCAAGCATATGGCATCGAAATGAAAATAAGAAACAGTTTAATATTAAATGTAATATTTATTAGAAATTTCAAACAAATCTTTCAAACCAGCACCTTTGCTAGCTAAAAAACTTATCCCGCCAGAACTATCACCAGTTTCGCTAAAGCGTTGATAAAGGAGTTTTGCCTTTTCACGAATGATGAGTGAACTTAACGGAATTTTATTTTGAGTTCGGTCTTCTATCCACAGATTTAAAGCCTTTTCCGTTTTTTTTCTAAATTAGCATCACGCGTTACAGAGCAAATTTTTGAAGCAATTAGCGCATTTTCACGGACACTACGGCGGATTTTTTCTTCCGATTTTTTTGATTGATCGTACCGTTGACTCATTGATTTTATAATGTTTTGCCACTGAGGAGACACTTTCACCATTAGAAATTTTGTCTAATAACTCAATTTTATTCACTAATGTCATCACCTTCTTTGACCTTTTCACATTTCCCTTGTTATTCGTAGCCATATTTTTGTACGGGTTATAAAGAACTTGTCCACAATAAAGTCACTTTCTTCCATTAACACACTCGAAAAAGTCTGTTTTACACTGCAAAACGGTAGATTTATCACTTTTGTAAGCATATCAATTTATAAATTGATAAATTTATTCAATTTATAAGCATATAAATTAAAAGCAAACGACGAAACCTTCCATGACAAGCACATAACACATACTGAGCAAGGATTAGCGAGAAACATTCACACCAGGATTTTGTCACCCCTCTCCCCCACCCACTGATCGCTGTTTTGACCGGGAAAGATAATTTTAGCCACACCCATGTTTTTTTATGGCGGAAAATGTTCACGGCGCTTTAAAATTCACATTTTTTTAGGTTTCATTTTATATTAAATCAGCGACCGCGAATAGCGGTCGTTTACTGTATAGTGTTTTCCTATTGAGTCATGCTATTTCACATGTTTTGAATCTAGAGCCAGTCTCTTTGGTATAAATTTATTTCTTTAGGTCTTTTTGTTTTTTTTTTCAAACTTTGCTGTTAGTATTTCCATTTAAATTTTACATTTGAGTCATTTACTGTTCCTGTTCATTTGCTTCATATGTTTCAGTTATTGAATCTGCTTTCTGTTCTAATATTTTGTATTATGCTATTTTTATGTCTACTGCTTTGCATGAGATTATATAGACATATTTTAAAAAAAAAATAAAATTTTTTCTAAATTGCATTTTATTTCCTTTTTATGTCAAATTAATATATGCATAAGTGTGTGTGTGTGTGTGTACGCCAATGCACACACACACACAGGGTGTTTAAGTTAAAAGAAACTGGTGTCTGTCTTGCTACTTTTTAGGTTTAAGTATTTTTTGTCTGGACCTTTTTTGTTATTTTTGAAATTTTTGAATTTCCTGTAAAATTAGTGGAGTTTAAATGTTTAATGTTGCCTAATAAATTGTTTTTCTTAATGGGAAAGTTGTTCCCTGCCCTTGGAAACTAAAAACACCAACATACTTCTGTAACGAATGTAAACCAATTTTATTCGAAGAGGGAAGAATGACATTGTTGCTTGTATTGTTTGCTCCTCAGTACCTCTGTTTTGTATGTGAACTGTTGTGTGCCATGGCTCCTCATGCTCACAGTCATTGTTTGTGCTTTTGAATTATTAAAATGAAATCAGTCTGTTTCAGAAGTATACTGATGCTTTTAGAATGGACTGGTGATGGGGAACAACTTTTCCATTGAGAAAAAAAGCAGTTAATTAAGCAAAAATTTAAATTTAGAAATCATAAAATCTAAATGGGTGGTTTTAACGTCAAAAATTTCCACTTGAACATGACAAAACAAGAGATGGCAAATAATCTAAACATAAAAATGAGCAAAATAAATCCTGGCACTTTATAAATGAAATACCTTGTATATTGTTACATGCACCTAGTATATTTTCTGATCTTAAGATGTAGGGGAATTTTATACAACATTCTCTAGGAAAAAGTGCATCTATTAGTCTGATAAAAAAAAAAAAAATATATATATATATATATACAGTGGATTCCGGTTATTTGGGCTACCGGTTAATCAGGGCAGCCATTTATTTGGGACAAATCTTAAAAAAACAGAACCCAATCGAGAAAATAGACAGGGTTTACTTCGCTTAATTGGGACAAAATGCCGTTTAATTGGGGCAAGAGACCGCAGCACTGGAGATTACTCTACGATTGTCTCCAACGGTACCACGTGGTTCAGTCGAAATTCTGGAGGTCACAACCATAAAACAATAAAAACAATTAGCAGTCACCTGTTTATTGGGCTTTTCTGTTAGTATCATAAATGGACAGTAAACTCGATCTTACTGAATTTGCGATAATACTGACAGCTGGAATTCTGTGGGTTATTATGGTGAAATGTGTTTACACTTCCATGAAATCTTCAATCATATAAAAAAATTAATTTTCAGATCTTCTCTTCATTCCTATTTTTAAAGCTTTGTAACTCGTTATTCCGTTCTCACTTGCATGTATCGTGTTACTTGCAATTTGTGTTTGCCGTGTTCTTTGTTATTGATTGCTTATCTTTTTACTGTTTTTAATTTTAACCCCCACCCACAAATGTCAGTGAACAGAAATGTCAACTAGTTTGTATGTACATATTACAGTACTTATTAATTATTCCGATTTTCACATATCATTTAATTTTTTAATTGGTAAGCTAATAAAGGGTAAATTTGTGCTTAATATCTCTTTACTTTCATAGCCTGTGGATAATATTCCTCCTATTTTTGCTAATCAGAATCGCTGTTTAATAGAATTAAAATTCAATTCACAAACGTGATCACAATGACTGGTGCTTACTACACATCGTATAGTGAATGGTACTTTACTATGGGAGTTCGCCGTAACGTGCTTTGATTGTACAGTGAACTAATTGTAAAAGGGGGGGGGTACATTGTATTTTTAACTATTTACGTGAAACTTCGGATAATTGGGGCAGCCGCTTAATCGGGCCAAAATGCACTAGTCCCGATGTGAACCAAATAACTGGAATTGACTGTATATATAGATATATATATATAACATTATTCTGCACAGACATTCTTTATTACTTTTGAATAGTCTATTGTACATATGTGAATAAAATTCCCTGCATCATATATAAAGACAGTATATATTTGTATATGAAATTTTAATTCTGATTATAATTTCTGCAATGATATTATTTTCACAGGCTAAAGAATGGCCCTTTGAATCTTTCTGTGATGAGCTCTCTCAGGATCTCTTTAATCTTTCATGGGAGGTCAGGCATGGAGCATCTACTGCATTGAGAGAAATTGTAAGGATACACGGGAAAGGTGCTGGGAAGTTCAGTGGTTTAGCATCTGATCAGGTATGTGCGAGAGATCTTATTTTTAGCAGTTTCATTTTTAATGAATGACTAGCTTATACTTTAGAATGAAGTATACTGATGATGTACACTTCATTCCCATTTTAATTAACATTAAAATTCTTATTTTAATGACAGTTTAAAATGTAAATAACAGTTTTAAATTTTTTTTTTTTTTTTTTTTACGGGACCAACTGATTGATGTTACCAACTGCTAATTTGAAATGGGAAGCTTTTAGGGAAGTAATCATAGTAGCTTCTAAGTTTTTATACCAAATAAGAGATATTGAGGTTTAGAACTAAATAGATATTTATAAACTGATGAAACTTCTGGTAGAGAAGAAAAATGCATGCATTGGATATAAATTTTTAAGGGACCCGAGAGGCCTACAGTAAGTATGAACTGCAATCGAATCAGTTGGGGGGAGTTAGGCAACCTAAGGCAGATTACAAGAAGTCTTTGGATAATGATAATTCAAAGAAAAATAAGAAAATTCTTTGCTTGTTTATTTTAACGCTAGTTGGAAAGGGATGAGCTACATTGGCCCACTGACAATCCTGTTCAAAGTTGCGGACAAATTAAATATATACTTATACATCTGCACTTATGCATGATGTTTTTATGAATAGTGATACTGGACATATATCTAATTTTAACTGGGAGCTGAATGATTTTGTGATAACTTGAGAAATTGTAAGAGAAACTGTTGAAGCTAAACGTAATTGAGGCACCACCTGGAGCTGAGGGAATCTATCCAATTATGAAAGAAGCACAAGGAAGATAAATAAACCTTCATAATTATCAGATTGTCTTTAGGTTCGGGGGGGGGGGGGTCCCTGCAGATTGGGCTCATGCACAGTCATCTTGACAGGAATGCAGTGATATCAGGTTGTGGATTTGTTAGTCTGATCAGCTACTTGACACAGTAACAAAGTAAGTGGATGAAAAAAATAATTTCAATGTCGTATAGAATAATCCTGTCTTGTGGCTTTCTGTTAGCATCATGCTCTGTTAAGTGGTGGATTTTTATCAGTTCCTTGCTAATTCCATCTTACAAACACCATCCATTAAGCACCAATCTGTCCAATGTAAACAATAGACAGTGCATTCACTCAAGTTCATTCCCCACCACCAATAAGTTAATTTCACCTGTAATAAACAGGCATTTTTGTTGTCATTGAAAAAATTAATTTAATTCTGTGTGTGTTTTGGCAACTGTTTTTTTTTTTATTTTTTTTTTTAAATCTTAGACAAACGGCTATTTCATGCTAAAAACTGTAATCCAAGTACATTAGTTTTCTCTTTTTTATCATCAACAAATAATTGTACCTTGACACAAAAATATAAATGGTGATACTGTATGCACTAAGAATAAACTTTTGAAACTGAGTTTCTTATAGCAAACAGGGGACACTTCTAATTGAGGCATTGTTTACATCTGAGATCAATTAGAGAATTGTTTTGTGGTTTAACTGTAAGGTTTTTGTTTTGATTTGTTTTGTAAAGGAGGAAAATACTGTTAATACATGTGTACTGATTTGCAGTTTGATACTCGGCAGTGTTAAAAAAAATGTGTCAGCTTAAAGTTTTAACTTTTAAAGAGATAAATAGACATAATTGAATTAAAAATGAAATACAAGTACTGTGGTCTTTAAAGGAAAATGCTTGAAGATTATAAGTAGAATTTACCTGAAAATAGAAACAGACGATGCAGATCATTGAATTTTGACAAAATTAATGAATTTTTTTTTTTTTTTTTTGATTGTCATGAGAAGAAACATGAGAGTTCAATCTAAGTCATTAATCCCAGAAAAAGGCTTTAAAATTTGCTAAAGACTTAATCAAAAATTAATTTTAAGATTCCACTGGATAGTTTCAGTCATTTATCAAAATTGAAACTATTCATTGGCTTTGAATGGATTGAGCGAGCTCAGTACTGGTGGTATTCTTCCTCTTGCTCAGAGTTCACAGTTGAGGACATCTAAATTGAATTTGAGGAATGATGGTTGTAGGTATTGTCCACTTGCTGATGAAAGTATGCCAAATGAGAGAAAATACAAGATGACGCTGTTGAACTCTGCCAGGAACTGTTTAGCTGCTTAGTAGAATAAGTGTTAACCTGTAACACAAGCAGTATTACATAATTTGATAGACTCCAAACTTTAATCATAATATTGGGGGGGGGGGGGAAACAAAGAAAAAGTAATTGATTGTTTTTACTTATGCTTATACATTAAGTCCTCAACTTACGAGATTAATTCGTTCCAGTGATTGCCATGCAAGTTGAAAAACTGCATAAGTCGAATAGTGCTTAAATACGATCTATTAGGATTAGTAGGGCATATGATGCAAGAAAGAAAGCTTATATATCATCAGCCAAAAAAAAAAAAAAAAAAAACCACCCTTCCCGCTTATTTCACCCATCCATTCAGTCCAAATGTTTGTCTAGTTCTGCCTTGAGCTTATTTAAGTTGCCGACCTCCACTGCAACAGATTCAAGTTTGCTCCAACTATCAACCATCCGCTGTGGCGAATTTTCCCACATCTATTCTACAATTATTTTTCATCAATATGAATTTAGCCCCCTCGGGTGAGTATTCTGAGCAAAAGGAAGAATCCCATGAGCATTGAGCTTGCTCAATCCATTCAAGACATTATACACCTCAATTAGATCACCTTGCTGGTATCTAGTCTTCAGAAGATGCAATTTGCAGAACTTAAGCCATTCTTGGTAACACCAACCTGTTGTTTCACTCACCAATCTCGTTGCCCTTCTTTGTACTCTTTACAGCAGCTCTACATCTTTCCTAAAATGAGGCCTCGAGACATGTATACAGTACTCAAGGTGTGGCCTGACTTGCTTTTTACAAGGGGACAATCATCTAATTATCCCTGCTAGCAAAATTCCTGTATATCATTGTCAAGACACCACAAGCTACTCTTGCAGCCTTTTTGCACTGCTCAGAAAACTTCATATCTGCACAATTACCCCCTGATCCTTTTCACTCTCCACAATCTTGAATGTAGTACCACCCAGTTGATACGTTACTCTAGGGCTACTGCTACCCATATGCAGTACTTTATATTTCTCAATGTTAAACTTCAGTTGCCACATCTCAGCCCATCTACTCAAATTTCCCAGATCCTGTTGCAGTAACGTACTATCATTACGGGGCTTAGAGGGGAACAGGTATCCTGTGTGTTATCAGACACTCAGCCTAAAACACTGATGGATCCAATATCTCTCTATTACAGAAGATTTAGGAGAAGTCCGGTTGGCCTGCCTCCCTAAAATCCACTCATGCACACCTTCTCGATGGTAAGCCCTGTTATGTCACTTAGGTGGCAACGAACGTGTAGAGTGGTTCTCTTCAAGATGTCTGGTCAGCGTGAAGAGGAAAAGACCAAACCCTCCAGCAATGAGAGCACAACAATACAAATGGCCCTCAGTCCCCAGCAGCTTTCACTCTCCCTCTTACGGCAGCGAGAAGATCAGAGTGGAAGCAGAGGGTGCTAAGAATCTCTGGGTACGACCAGGCTGCCATGCACGGAAATTGAACTTGGCCTGTTATAACGTACGATCACTCATCAGTGAAGACAGGATATTAGAGCTGGAAAAGGAATTAGAAAATGTGAATTGGAATATCATCGGTTTGGCTGAAACAAGAAGAAGAAATGAATCACTTATAAGTTTATCAAGTGGAAATCTGCTGTACACCAATGGAAACAGTGAAAGGAGTGAAGGTGGAGTTGGGTTTCTGGTCCATAAAGATTTTAAAAACAACATTTTGGAATTCAAAAGTACATCACCAAGGGTGTCAAGACTAATACTCAAGATTTCTAAGAGGTACAAGCTAAAGATTATAATGATTTATGCACCAACATCGAGCCATGATGATGAAGAGGTTGAAGAAATGTACACTGAAATTGAGAGTCTTCTAGATGAGCAGAAAACCAACTACACTATTATTATGGGGGACTTCAATGCTAAGGTTGGAAAAAGGCAAAACAGCGCAGAAAGAGGAACTATAGGAAATTTTGGAATTGGTGAAAGAAATAAAAGAGGTGAAAGACTTGTGGAATTTGCAGAATCTCAAGGAATGTCAGTAATGAACACTTTTTTCAAGAAAAGGGTGAACAGAAAGTGGACATGGAAGAGTCCAAATGGATTAACAACTAATGAAATCGACTTCATCCTCACTAACAGAAGATATATTGTGACTGATGTTACCGTCCTGAATAAGGTAAATGTTGGAAGTGATCACAGAATGGTAAGATGTACACTTGATATAGATGTAGGAAAGGAAAGGAAAAAACTGACTCGAGTAAATAATACAAAGGTCTTTGAGATAACAGAAGAGGAGAAAAAGCAGTATGTACTGGAACTTAAGAACAAGTATGAGCTTCTGCAGACTGCTGAGGACCAAGATATCGACGAGGAATATTACAACTTTTGAAAGTGATAAAGCCCAAGAAACCTATAGGGAAACAGAAATCCAAAGAAGAAAAAATTAGTCAAGAAACACTTGTCATGATGAACCAAAGACGACAAATGAAGAAAAACACTGACAGGGAGAAAATTGAGTATACTGAGTTATGCAAAGCCATTAGAAAGAGACTCAGAGAGGACATAAGAAGATTTAACACAAGAAAAGTAGAACAAGCATTAAGGGAAAACAAAGGATTTAAATCAGCAGCCATGAGCAGTAATACAGAAAGACAAATGATACTGAAACTGAAGAATAGCGATGGTGTACTTATAAACAGCAGAGAAGGCATAATTCAAATAGCAGAAGACTACTATAGAGAATTATACAAGGAGCGAGGGAATGATACCAGCAGTGGGGAAGATGGATTGCAAAGTAGCAACACATACGACATACCCGATATTCTTCCTGATGAGGTAGAACATGCATTGAAGAAAATGAAGAATCGGAAAGCCCCAGGGGAAGATGAAGTTACTGTAGAGTTGTTAAAATTGGGAGGTAGAGACATAACACAAAAACTGGCAAGGCTCTTCACAAAGTGCATTAAAAAAGGTGCGATGCCTAAGCAGTGGAATAATGCAATCATAGTTTTGCTGCATAAGAAAGGAGATAAATCAGAAATTGGAAATTATAGACCAATTAGCTTGTTATCCCATATCTACAAGTTGTTCACAAGGGTCATTACTAACAGATTAGAAAGAATACTTGATGAGAATCAACCGAAAGAGCAAGCTGGCTTTAGGACAGGATTCTCAACTATGGATCACCTTCACGTAATATCACAGCTAATGGAGAAAGCAAATGAATACAAAACACCATTATGCCTGGCATTTGTGGATTATGAAAAGGCATTTGACTCCATACAGCATAAGGCAATGTTTCGGGCACTGGAAAGACAAGGCATAGATACTCCATATATTATGATTTTGAAGAAAATATATGAGAGTGCTACATCCTTTATTAGACTAGACAAAGACAGTAGGAAATTTAAAATCGAGAAAGGAGTTCGACAAGGAGACACAATATCTCCGAAGCTGTTTACTGCTGCCCTTGAGGAAGCTTTCAGAAGATTAGACTGGTCGCAGAAACGAGTCAATGTGAACGGAGAGTACCTAAACCATTTACGATTTGCAGATGACATTGTGGTCATAAGCCACGATCCCAAAGAATTAGAGGAAAATTTTAATCAGTTATGCACAGTTAGTAAGGATTTTGGACTAAAGATGAATATGGCTAAAACAAAAGTAATGATGAACAAGTATGCCACGGAAAGGGAAATAATGATTGAAGGAGCAGTAATTGAAAAGGTGGAGTCATATACTTATCTGGGACAAGTTATTAGCTGTAATAATGATAAATGGCTGGAAGTCAAGAGAAGAATAAATTTTGGATGTATAGCATTCAGGAAATATAGTCACATACTGAAGAGCAATATCCCAGTTTGTCTGAAACGTAAAATAATGAATCAATGTATACTCCCCACCATGACTTATGGAAGTGAAACTTGGGCACTCACCAAAAGAATGGAAGAGAAGCTAAGAACTACACAGCGAAGAATGGAATGAATTATATTGGGAATCAGACTGTTAGATAAGAAGAGAAACACATGGATTAGGCAGCAAACTCAAGTAAAGGACATTCTTATCAAAACTAAAGAACTAAAATAGTCTTGGGCAGGACACATAGCTCGAAGACATGATGACAGATGGACTAAGAAAATAACAGAATGGTACCCAAGAGGAGCTAGAAGAAAACCTGGAAGACAAAGGCGGAGATGGATAGATGAAATTCATGAGTTTTTGAATAGTAAATGGATGGCCAGTGCTCAAAACAGAAGGAACTGGAAAGTTGCTGGAGAGGCCTTCATCCTGCAGTGGATTGAAAATGGCTGATGATGATGATGACTATCATTACTGTCATTAACAATCCTGCCAACCTTCATATCATAAGCAAACTTACATTTAACCCTGATGTACCTTCATCAATATCATTGATAAATACCAAAAACAACAATGGGCCCAACACTGAACCCTGGGGGACTCCACTAATAACATCAGTCCATGAAGAGCAGTGTCCATTGATAACCACTCTGCCTTCTCCCACTCAGCCATCCTTTTATCTATTTTGGCAACTTGCCCTTAATGCCATACTGCTCCAATTTGTACAGTAGTCTTCCATGTTTCACAGTGTCAAAAGCTTTCCTAAAATTCAAGTATATGATATCAAAATTATTCTTTGCATCCAATTCCTTTGAACACCATAGTATTCAATCAGGTTTGTCAGACAAGACTTCCCCTTAACAAACCCATGCTGTGTCTGAACTATAACTGCAATCTTTTCTAGATGATCCTACATCATTTCCTTAACCAGTGACTCCATTATTTTCCCTGGAACAGAAGTTAAACTAACAGATCATATTACCCGTGTCACCCTTTCATCCCGCTTTGTGAATTGGGGGACACATTTGCACATTTCCTGTCTATGGAGACCTCTCCTGAGTCTAAGGAAGCTTTCATAATTATGGCTTAGGGTTTGCTTTCTCCCTTTGCTGCCTCCTTTAGTATAACTGGATAGATCCCATTGAACCCAGGTGCCTTCCTTATGTTTAACTTCAACAGTTTCTCCTCCACCTTGCCCTCGGTTATTACAAAATCACTTAGCTCCCTGTTAGTTTCATAAATATCTGGCCCCCCTCTCCTCTCCTCTCCTCTTTGAATAACTCCTCATGTGTGAATGTTGATGCAAAATACTCATTTAGTATGGGAGCTATTGGATCGTCTACAGTCAAACCATTGATATCAAGTGGACCAATCTGATTCATCCCCTTCCTTTTAGAGTTTATATAAGTAAAGAAGTCTTTGCATCCTTTGCCAAAGATTTCTTGTAATCTGCCTTCTCCTGCCTATTTTTAGTTGTATATTCGTTTGAAAGGAAAGCTCAAGCAAATCAACTTCTATTTATGAAAACTTTGTGGAAATAAAACTTTATTCAATATCCTATCGAGTATATACTCGTACATAAATATAAAAACACATATAATTTAGCTGAAAATGCTCATTCTATACCAATCATTTAATATGTTCTCAGACTCTTGAGATTTTGATGGTGTCTTGAAGTACTTGTCCAATGATGTCTACACTGTAGCTCGTCATAAATCAGTTTGTAGCATGCAATTGCATCATGCACCATTCCAGTCACTTTTTCTAACCGTTCAGTGTCTGGATCCTTTAGCTTTTAAACCAGGTAGTCCTCCATTGATCATTTTAAAGCATTTTGCCATTTCCTTGGTATCAAATTGTTTTGATGGTTCAACTTATTGTATGTCTTCTGAAACGTCATCTTCATTTTTATGGTCATCAAGCTCCATTAAATCTTCATTGGTTAATTCCCTTCTGTGACTTTGCAACAATTCAATAAAGCCATTTTCCTCTAAATTTAATTCCAATGTTCTGGTCATTTCCACAAGCTCTCTAATTGCATCTTCACTTTCCGAAGCATCTGAATTTCATCATGTCTAAATGTTGTACGTTGATAATACTTTTTGAATGTCTGTATTAGACCCTGATCCATGTGTTGAATGAGGGAAGTTGTATTTACTGGCAAAAATATAACTTTTTTGTGCTACTGATGGTAATGATTACCATAAGGCCACATGGCATTGTTAAATAAGTGAGACTGTTGGGAGTCACCCTCCTTGTTTCTCTTCTTTTGACTGAGGCAACAAAAGATAAGAGCTTTCTTTCACTACACAGCTGACGATAAAGATAACCAATGTTGGTTATAAATAGTATTACAGTAAACCCCCACTATTCACGGGGGTTACGTTCCTGAGAAATGCCGCGAATACTGAGTTATGGCTCCCATAGTAATAAAGGGGTTCCGTTCCAAAGTATGAAATACAGTATATAAGAAAAACTAGTCTAAAATTTTGTCTATGTATGTATTATATGTACCTTCATAATATGACTGTGTCTTTTATGAAGACACAGTCATATTATGACTGTGTCTTCATAAAGGTTATGAAGGCACAGTCATATTATGGTTATGAAGACACAGTCATATTATGGTTATGAAGACACAGTCATATTATGACTGTGTCTTCATAACCAGCGCCTTTGCTAGCTAAAAAACTTATCCCGCCAGAACTATCACCAGTTTCGCTAAAGCGTTGATAAAGGAGTTTTGCCTTTTCACGAATGATGAGTGAACTTAACGGAATTTTATTTTGAGTTCGGTCTTCTATCCACAGATTTAAAGCCTTTTCCGTTTTTTTCTAAATTAGCATCACGCGTTACAGAGCAAATTTTTGAAGCAATTAGCGCGTTTTCACGGACACTACGGCGGATTTTTTCTTCCGATTTTTTTATTGATCGTACCATTGACTCATTGATTTTATAATGTTTTGCCACTGAGGAGACACTTTTACCATTAGAAATTTTGTCTAATAACTCAATTTTATTCGCTAATGTCATCACCTTCTTTGACCATTTCACATTTCCCTTGTTATTCGTAGCCATATTTTTGTACGGGTTATAAAGAACTTGTCCACAATAAAGTCACTTTCTTCCATTAACACACTCGAAAAAGTCTGTTTTACACTGCAAAACGGTAGATTTATCACTTTTGTAAGCATATCAATTTATAAATTGATAAATTTATTCAATTTATAAGCATATAAATTAAAAGCAAACGACGAAACCTTCCATGACAAGCGCATAACACATACTGAGCAAGGATTAGCGAGAAACATCCACACCAGGATTTTGTCACCCCTCTCCCCCACCCACTGATCGCTGTTTTGACCGGGAAAGATAATTTTAGCCACGCCCATGTTTTTTTATGGCGGAAAATGTTCACGGCGCTTTAAAATTCACATTTTTTTAGGTTTCATTTTATATTAAATCAGCGACCGCGAATACAGATACCGCGAATAGCAGGGGTTTACTGTATTTAATTATAGGCTAAATAATAAATTAATTCATGGTTTGGCTACTGAAATATTTTTTTAAAGCTTTTTTTTTGTACAGTAAAAGGCAAAGGTGAACTGCAGCCATTATCCACTGCAGGGTGGAAGCCTCCTCAGCGATTCAAGTTGAGGGAAATGGACCATAATCTACCATGCTCGTGCAGGTTGGCAGATAAACCATATTTAGCAGTCAGGGGCTTGAACCCCAGTCTACTCAAAGAGTGTGAGCCTACAGCACTACCACTCTTGACAATTCAGCTATGGTGGCCAGCATTGATGCAAAATTCATATAACTTGAATATACTGTTCTGCATCATGCTGGTTAATTGAGATTTTACTGTTATTTATGTACACATTTTATTTTACTGTTTGTGCATTTGCGCACACACACACACACACACACACTACTCATGCAAAATGAATGTTTTATTTATTTATTATTTTCTTTTGACAGCTTGAATTTCTAAATCAGCTTTGGTTAGAAGACATTGCATTAAGGCTTCTCTGTGTGTTAGCACTAGATAAATTTGGAGATTTCATTTCAGATCAGGTAAGTCAGGTTAAATTATGAAATTTTAAATGTAACTTTTATGTAAATATAAGTTTCTTTCATGTAGAGATTTTCTTGCTCTTTGTCAGTTTTTTATAATACACAGAATGTTTTGGAGATATCCATGTTAAAAGCCTGAAATTAGTATTACTGGTAGCAAATAATGCAAGAAAGCAAGCTTATACAGCATCAGCAAAAAAAAAAAAAAAAAAAAAAAATCCCCTTTACCTGCAATAGTTTGTGTAGTTCTTGAATTTATTGAAACTATCCAATTTCACAACAGCAGATGGAAGTTTATTCCAACAGTTAGTCACCCACTGGCTGAAGGCAAACTTACACATATCTATTGTGAAACCATCCTTCCCCATGCATAAAAAAAAAAAGAAACAAAAAAAAAAAGAAACTGAAACCAAACCAAAACCACCCTTTCTCAGTGCAATGCATTTTTTAAATGAGTGATAAACCCCCTGTACCTACCGACCACGGAAGGAGCGCCATCAGTAGCACAAGCCATTAAATTTTCGAGTGGAATATTTTTTTCTCTAAAATAAGACTGGACTTCCTTAAATATTGTTTCACCTTTAGTATCTGTTTTGAGGAATCTTGCAAAAAGCATTTCCTCTCTGAGTTGATTATCATTCATACATCTTACATATGCCAATAAAAGTGCTTCATTGCCCATCAAAGTTGATTCATCGAGTTGCATTGCAAACTGTTTCACTTGTAATTGAGCAATAAGTTGATTTTCTACATCTTCAGACATTTCATCAATGCGTCTGGATATTGTGTTATTGCTCAAAGGAAGGTTATCGGTAATTTCACGTGCATTTTTGTTTAACATTGTTGAAATTACAACTGATATCGAAGGCAAGATGACAGTTTCACCAATGCTATGTGGCTTTCCAGATTTTGCTGATTTCATATGATGCTAATAAACTGCTTTCTTTATTGCTTGCTTGTTTACTAAAAATCTGATACAATTTGTTTCTTCCTTGAAAATTGTCTCGTAGTTTGCGGAAATACTCCACTGATTTATTTTTCTTTTCGCTGTGCCTTGTCTCCAAATGGTGACGAAGCTTACTTGGCTTCATGCAATCATTAGACAGCACAGTCATACATATAAGACACATTGGTTTTGTGATATTCTCTGGTGATTCAATAAAACCATACAACAGATATTCAGTCAAAGATTGTCTTGTTTTCTTATTTGCATCAGCCATGTGTAATCTGAAAACAATAATAATATTATTAACCTCAAATATTTAATGTTTGAAATGAATGCTTGTAGGTACTAATGGAAATATAGTTCACTAGAACAATAACGTTCAATAACACAAACAATAGATTTCACCACGACGATGCCAATTACTCACTATAGAATGAAATGACGGCCTCTAACTGACTGACTCTTTCTAGATTAGTTGGTGCTTAAATGATGTTTTCTTCTTCGAGAATTTTCTATGGAAAGAAATTTTTTTTTTGCGTCAACTAAAGAAGGTTCCAGAAAATAAGTATCTTCTAACTGCGAATTTCTGGACTTTTCTATGACATTAGTTTATTTTATTATTATTATTTTTATTTAACAAATTATTTTATTTATAATATTTTATCATGAACCCCTTAGCTCATATTATGGACCCCCGAAATACAATTTTTTTCTTGTGGACCCCCTCAAAGTTTCTGTGGACCCCGGTTGGGAAACGCTGCTCTAGACTCTAGAATGAAAATACATCTGTTTCATCACCTGTGAACCAGATAACATAATAAAGCTGACAGTACAGGAATCAGTAGGAAGAAGTGATCACAGAGTTCTACAGTGGACGATGAAGAGAGAAGTAGCAGTAGTTAAAGGAAAAGGAATGGGTTATAGTTTCAGGAAAGGAAATTACTACAGCTTAAGGTGCTACATGACCTCTATTAACTCGGTAGATATCTCCCAGAGAGTGAATACAATTGAATTCTGGTATTCCTTTAAAACATTAATCACAAAAGCCTTGAATGCTTATATACCATTGAAAAATATTCCATGAGGAAGATTTCAAGTTGGATGAATAAGGAAGTTGCCAGATTACTTTCTCTACGCTATGCAGACAGGCGGAGCCACTCGAGCAGAAAAAGACAGAATGGAAAAGGTTGGAGTTTCAGGGGAAAACTGTAGATGAATGGCTTCAGGGCAGAAGCCATTCTGGGCTGAATGGCTTCAGGGCAAACCACTATCCTACTATGTTCAGCATTATAATCATTATCTTCAATCCATTGCAGGTGTTTTCAATCTCACTTAAAGCAGATGATAACTATGCTGTTTTAATTTCTCATGGGGCAGCCTGCTGGACTTCGTTGTCGTCATCTTGACATACCACTCAGCCGGCTGCAACAAGTTGTTGCAAGTCTTCAGTAAATAGATCCTTAGTGTGAGACTCTAGAAGCTCTTTCAAGTCTTCATTTTCTACTTCCTCGAAGCCTACTTCTTTTGCAAGAGCAACACAACTTGCTTTGATTTGTTTTAGTTGCTCTGAAGGTGCAAAGGCTTCAAAAATCGCAAATTAAATGAAGTTTCTGCCCCACACACACACACAAACAATGCAAGCAGTCATAATTTCTGGCATCCCTCTCCCCCATACTTCTCCTTCAACCTATGCACGGTACTAAGTACTATAGGTTTTGATACCTTTCGTGTTTGGGATTTTTATAAAAAAAAAAAAAAAGGTCTTTTGTTACATCATTCCAGGCTTCTACAAGCATATCAATGTCAACTTTGATGTTAAACCTCTTCCAAAATCCTATAACAGTTTGTGCCTTGTCACCTTCAGTAGCAGCAATTAACATCTTGAATGTTTGCCTTAAATACCGCTGTCACACACTGGTCAAGGGGGCTGTAGTAGAGAGGTAGGTTGTGTTCAGAGGTAAAAGGATGATTTTGGTATGCAGAGAGAGTTCAACTGTCTGAGGATGGCTTTGTGCATTATCAAGAATTATAAGAAGCTTGATTTCACAATTCCTCTTAAAGCTCATGGGTTGGCAGTGTTATAAACCACTACTGGTTTTAACTTCAAGTCTCAGCAGGCATTGGCGTCAAAATCACAGTTAAGCGATCTTTTGCGGCCTTAAATCCTAAGGCATGCACTGCTGCCTTAGAGATTAGGTCCTTGAAGACGTGTTTCTAATAGAGTCCTGTTTCATCAAAATTGAAAATCTGATCCAATATGTAGCCGCTGCCTTCAATGATTTCCTGTACCACGGGCGGAAATGCCTTTGCAGCTTCCTCATCTGCACTTGTGGCTTTGTCAGAGAGCTTAACATTGTGAAAAGAGTAGCGGTGTTTGAAGCCACTAAACCAGCCACTACTAGCATTAAAAGGAGACAGTTCTGCAGGATTTGATGATTTATTTGTAAGGTCTTCTTATATAGCTAGTGCTTTCGCTTTCACTGTGAGAAAGCTTGCTGCTGATTTTTTTTTTTTGGTTTGGTGTTCATTCTATATGCTTAGTAGGCAGTCTTTCCATTTCTTCTATTTCTTTAGGCCTTGTTCTAATTGACTTTGCAGCAATTCTCTGTGAGTTGAGGAATTCATATGAAGAGTTTTTTTGAAGAGTTCATAAAATTATTTACTGAACTTGTTAAAAAAAAAAACAAAAAAAACAGTATAGTTAAAAAAAATGCTATAATTTCTTTTTTGTTGGAAAGGTTACTGATGAGAAAAAAATTGAAATATCGAATAAATTTAGATAATAATAAATGAGCTATTGAAGTAAGTTAGGTACTATATCTAAATGAAAAAGTAGCAGAGGTGAAAGAGGTCCTACTGGTATAGGTTTTAATTTAGATAAAAATAGTAATTTTAATATTGATAATAAGCAATTGAAGAATGTAAAAAATCCTGAGCATGATATGGATTCAACCTCTAAAAAATATGACTTAGTTAACATTGAGAAGATAATCAAAAATTAAAGTGAACTGAAGAGCTACAAATAAACTATAAATAAAAACATTGATAGTATAAAATTGAGTATTGATTCATATATCAGTGAAGACACCAAGAAATTATAAATTTTAAATAATGACATAATAAGTAATAATCTCTTACCAAAGAAATTGACAATTTGCAATCAAATCTTGAAACTTATATTGAATCAAACAGCAAAAAAAGTACAGATGTCAAGTTATGAACTACAAAATAAAAGGAACAGAACAACATAAATGCATTAGACAACAAGAAAATTGATAAAGAAACTTTAGATAAGGCTGAATTTTAAAATGGAAAATGGGTTAACTTAAAAATGATATTTATGATGCATAAAGAAAAAAAATCATAAAACCTCCTGAGGATCTCAATGATGCAGCAAATAAATCAATTGTTGAATATGCTTGTTTCTTTTATACCTATATCAGATGTTTTTAATGCAAGGAATAAAATAATAATTAAAATAACTAACTCTCAAGATGATGATGATGATGCTGTTAATAAAGCCTATGTTGATCAAATAAAATTTAGTACATAAAATGCTGCATTATCTATTTCAAGTGGGTCTTATGATGTATTGGGGAAATGCATAATTAACATATCTGATGTATTGGGGAAATGCATAATTAACATATCTGATGTATTGGGGAAATGCATAATTAACATATCCTAAGTTTGATAAAAATGCAGTAAACCAACAATACCTGAAAACATATTCTATCCCATTCTATGTATCTACTAAAGAGTGTACTGTTTTACAAAAAGATTTCCAAGTTAAATTGATTAATTAACTTTGAAGTGCATAGTGGTGTTTTATTAGATAAAGATATGAAGTTAATTGAACATGGATATTAAATGAACAGTTTATTTACAAAGAGGAGAGGAATTTCTCTCATTATATTTAAACTATTTATGGAGAACAGAAATTTGAAAATAAATTAATAGAAGTAAGCAAAGAAAAGACTATTTATAACAGTTTTTTAATTTTATAGATTTCACCACATTAGACTTACATACATAGCTCTTTCTATTACTTTGAACTGTCAACTGAGAAAATTCAGGTCATGTAGCTGCTTGGTTTACTTAAGCTGATAAAAACTACTATGTGTCGTTATCTCTCCTTACTGCAAGACTAGATATAAAACAATGTTATCTTTCTTAAGTCTAAAATATAAAAGTTTCTGAAAGATTTTTTCGCAAAAAAGTTTTTCAGTACGAAGTGTAATAGTCCTTATGAAATGTACTTATATTACAGTATGCACATGATAGCCTTGCAACCGATAAAACTCAGTGAAGTAGCTACCTTGTTTATTTAAGCACTGATAAAAAAAAAAAAAACAAAAAACTACTGCATGTTGGTATCTTTCCATACTTAATAACTAAGCAGAAATCTCTTAGAGTGCATTTATATTACTCTTAGAGTGATTCGGCTGCCAGGTTTCTCTTGTGAAGGCGTAGACTTCTGTAGCTGCTCCAAGCGGATAAAATTTTATTGTATTTTTGATTAGTTGATGTATTAATTTGTGTTTTACAAATAGATTAAATAGGCTTAGCAGCATTCGTAAGCTTATTTTTTAAACTTAGCTAGTAATTTTGTAAGTTACAATTAGCTACTTGTATTGCTATCATATTGGTGATTTTTGGCGGGAATATCATAGCGACCAGTAGTGCAGAAGAAGAATAATAGGGTTTAAATTTTAATAAATAAGCATTTTGAAGGTTTTAATCACTTTTGGGCATATATATTTTGTATTTTATCGTATTTTAGTTAGTTAGCGGATTAAATAGATTAAGTAGCATTTGTTAGCAAATCTTTTAAATTTAGCTAGTGATTTTGTAAGTTACAACTCTCTATTCATACTGCTATTTTTGGCGGGAATATTGTAGCATAAACAGTAGCACAGAAGAATAGTTGGCTTTAATTGTAATAAAAAAGTATTTTGAAGGTTTAATCACTTTTTTGGGCATATATCTTTTGTATTTAGCTAAGGATATAAATAATTTAACATTGTAATCGATACGGTATAGTGTAGCTTGATAGCGTATATATATTAGCATTAGCTGAGATATAGAATTCAAGAAAGCAAGCTTATGCAGCATCAGCCAAAAAAAAAAAAAAAAACCCTCTATTTTACCTATCTATTCACTCCAAATACCTATCTGGCTCAGCATTAAATTTATTTAAACTATCAACTTCCAAAATAAGAGATGGAAGTCTGTTCCAGCAATCAACTACCCGCTGGCTAAAGGCAAAATTCCACACATCTGTTCTATATCTGTCTTTCCTAAATTTGAATCTGTGCCCCCTCAGGCTGAGCAAGAGGAAGAATCCTATCAGCATTTAGCTTGCACAACCCATTCAAGGCCTTATACACCTCAATCAAATCAACTCTCATGTGCCTAGTCTCCATGTGCTGAAATTTGCAGAACTTAAGCCTTTTTCCATAAGAGCACCCCTTTGTTACCCTCACCAATCTTGTTGCCTTTCTTTCTACATGTTTTAGCAACATCCTTCCTAAAATGAGGCCTTCAGACCTGTAGACAGTATTCAAGGTGTTACCTGACCATTGCCCTGCACAATGTTAATCACCTCCATGGCCTGCTCTGGCATCCTATCTGCACTCTTCAGCGAACTTCATATCAGACTGCACACAATTACCCCCCCCCCCCAGATCTTTTTCACTCTCCACTTCTCTGATTGTAGTACCTACTTGGTATTTGTCAATGTTAAACTTCAGTTGCCACTTCTCAGGCCATTTGCCCCACTTATCTATATCCAGATGCAGCAACATACTGTCTTTACTATAGTTAACAACCCTGCCAACCTTTGTATCATCTGGAAACGTAGACATTAAACCTGATCTACATTTATTCATATCATTGACGAATACACAAACCAACAACGGGTCCAGCCTACAACCATGTAAAACTCCACTAATAACATTAGTCCACGAAGAGCAGTGTCCATTGGTTACCACTCTCTGTCGCCTCCCACTAAACCATCCCTTTATCCATTGTTGCAACTTGCCCTTAATGCATACTGCTCCAATTTGTAGAGCAGTCTTTTATGTGCAACAGTATCGAAAGCTTTCTTGAAATACAAGTGTATGATATCAAAATTATTTTTTGCATCCAGTTCCTTTGTGACCACATCATACTATCCAATCAAATTGGTCAGACAAAACCTCCCTTTAACAAATCCATGCTGTGTCTTAACTATTACTGCAGCCTTGTCTAGATGATCCTGAATGCTTCTTTAACTAGTGACTTCATTATTTTCCCCAGAACACAAGTTAAACTGACAGGTCTATAGTTACTTGAGTGACCTTTTGAGCCCCCTTTGTGAATTAGGGATTCATTTGCACGCCTGCAGTCCATGGAGATCTCCCCAGATTCGAAGGAACCTCTTATAATTATGGCTCAGGGTTTGCTTACTTCCTTTGCTGCCTCTTTAATATAACTGGATAGATCTCATCCATCCCAGGTGCCTTCCTTATGTTTAAGTTCAACAATTTCTCCTCTACTTTGCTCTCAGTTATTACAAAATCACTTAGTTCTCTGTTAGAGTTAGATAAACTTCTGGCATTCCCCTCCTTGAATACCTCATGTCTGAATGTAGATGCAAATTACTCATTGAGTTTATCATCGATAGTCGAACCATCCGTGTTAAGTGGACCAATCTGATTCATCCCTTTCCTTCTAGAGTTTACATAAGTAAAGAACTCTTTGCTGTTTTTCTTTGCATCTTTTGCCAAAGATTTCTTGTAATCTGCCTTCACCTGCCTGCTCATTCTAATAAAAGCAGTGCAAGAATCACTTTTGCCTCAGTCTGCGGCCACTGTTAATCTTTTAGTCTGTCTATCCCCCCAAGCTAGCAGTATTCCGTCCCATCTAACACTGCCTCAATAGCATCAGCAAATATTCTTGCACCCTTTCTATTTAAGTGTACCCCATCCCTGTTGAAGCAGTTTCTCCTGTTAAGAAGCACAGACCACGCTGAAAAAAATTCTACCCCATGAGCCTTTAACAATCTCTCCATGGCCAAATTGATTTACAAGGCTCTCATCATATATTTGTGACTTGATTACCGACTATCTTATATCTGCCATTGGCTTCTGTGTCATCTGATAATTTATATGCATCCCATGATTTTTCTTCTCTGCCACGAGCCTCATTAATTCATCTGACATCCATTAAGCCTAAACCTTGAACAGTATTTCTTAGTTGGTATGAAAAGCCTAGTAGCCTCCAAGATTAAATCCCTAAAGGCTTCTCATTTTGAATTCACCATTGGTAACACCATCAGTTGACCCCACTGTACAGAATTTAAAAACTGTTTGAGACAATTGTAGTTACCTGTATGAAAGCAAAAGACCTTCCCTTTACCTTTTTTGGTAGTTACATCTTTTAAATAAATCCCACATCAGTACACTGTGATCACTGTCACCCGGTGGTTCCTTTATCTGCAGTTTTCTTAATGCATGAATAATGACTGCTGATAATCAGTTCAAGCATATTACTCCCCCTGGTTGCCTCCCGAAAATGCTGCTAGAGAAAACAATCATCCAAAAATCCACAAAACCTTAATTTGCAAATGACGAAATCACAAGTTCCAGTCAGTATCTGGGAAATTAAAATACCCCATTATAAGACAATCTGATTTACCGGCCAATTCTATTTCCCTGTACAGTTGTTTGTTATATTCATCAGAGTTATTAGGCCTATAACACACTCCTACTCTCAATTTTGCTTTCACAGTGTTTATGTTATGCCAAACTGACTCAACACTGCATGGTCCACCAATGTCAACTCGATGCACTTCCTTAGATTTTGTGTGTTTCAAATTAACAGCATAATTCCTTGTCCCTTCCTACTCTGTCTATCCTTTCAGTACACATTGTACTCCCCAAATTCCAGTTCTGCACTGTTGATATCTGTGTTTCTGCACTGTTGATATCTGTGTCTCTGCATCTCTGATATCCCAACAATATCTGTGTCTCTGCATCTCTGATATCCCAACAATATCAGGCGCCTCCGTAGTCAGGTGGGAAGGAGCAGCAGTGCGTAGCACACGCTTCTTGATTAGACCGGGGTTCGAGCCCGTCACCACCAAATATGGAGAATGCGGAAAGGTCATGGAATGACCACCGTATATCCCGGAGCAATATGGCCTTAGTTGCTAATGCTCCTAAAAACCAAATAACAAACAACAAACAAACCCAACAATATCTGTGTCTCTGCATCTCTGATATCCCAACAATATCTGCCTTTGATGCCTTGACCAGCATTTCGAAATCATCAAATTTATTAACTATTCTTCTAGCATTGGTGTACATGCAGATATACATGCATCTTTTCCTATTCGTAGTTACGCTAGTCCTGGACGTCCCCAGCACCTTGCTGTCCAGACTGCTGCTCATTCTAATAGAAGCAGTGCAAGAATCACTTTTTTGTCTGTCTGCGGCCACTGTTTATGTTTTAGTATGTGTATCCCCCCCAAGCTAGCAGTTTTCCGTCCCATCTTACACTGCCTCGATAGCATCAGCAAATATTCTTGCACCCTTTCTATTTAAGTGTACCTCCATCCCTGTCAAAGCAGTTTCTACTGTTAGAAAGCACAGACCACGCTAAAAAAAGTTCTACCCATGAGCCTTTCAATTTCTCCAGGGCCAAATTGATTTACAAGGCTCTCGTCATATACTCCCTCCTATCATGTCTGGGCAAAATTGCAGACACTTTCAAATTCAAACTGACTTGTTACTTTTTTTTCAACATTGACCTGTACTTAAGTAAATCTTCACATCTCTTATTCTTAATATCATTAGTGCCAACGTGTACAACAGTATCACCTTTTGTTTTTTTAAAAGATGATATCTGCTCTACAATGGCCCTGGAGGGAACGTGCAAGGCTCAAGGGATAGAATTTTTTTCAGCGTGGTCGGTGCTTGTTAACAGGAAAGACTGCTTCTACCGGGACGGGATACACTTAAATAGAAAGGGTGTTTCTTTTCCTTGGTCGATTACTGTTTCAAAACTTCTGATGTCAACGTTTGCTCAGATCATGTCAGTGAAATTATTCTTGCAGGAATGGAATCCTTTATCCCACACTCCACTTTAAAATCTCGTCCTTTAAATAAACCTTGGTTTTCCAATAAATGTGCTAAGGCTGTTCAAGAGAAGAATGTTACATATCGTAATTGTTATTAATCAGTCCAAACTAGAGTTTGAACAGGCTAAGAGTAGAAAACTTGCTTCTTGCTGTAATGGTAGCTGTGCATTCTGGTCTCTTGCCAAAGCTATTGGCCGCAACTTTTGCCCATCTCTGCTCACACGACTGTCTAAACCAGATGGTTCTGTTGTCACTTCAGCCAAGGATAAAGCTGACCTGCTAGCATCCCATTTTTCTTCCAATTCATGTATTAATGATCTTGGTAAAACACCTCCCACCATTCCCAACACGCTCCATTCAATGCCTACTGTGGTCTTCCATCCAAAAGGATGTCAGAAGGATTTTGATGAAACTTGATGCTAAGAAAGCTCCAGGTCCCGATGGTATTTCTCCACTTGTTCTCGAAACCTGTGCTCCTGAACTTACTCCTATTCTTTGCCGCCTTTTTTCACTTTATTATTCCAAAGGTGTTTTTCCTTCTGCTTGGAAATTTGCTCATATCCAGCCAGTCCCTAAAAAGGGTGACAAATCACTCCCATCCAATTATCGTCCCATTGCAATTACTTCTACTCTTTCAAAAGTAATGGAGAAATCAATTAACCGCCAACTCTTAAACTACCTAGAAACCTTCCATCTAATCAATGATCGCCAATATGGATTCCTTCAGTGTCGATCCATTGGTGATATTCTGGCTTATGTTATCCATTTATGGACTAATTCAATGGAAAGGTTCGGTGAAACAAAAGTAGTTGCTCTTGACATCTCAAAGGCTATCGATCGTGTTTGGCATAAAGGTTTTCTAAACAAGCTTCCATCTTATGGTTTGCCAACTGTTTTTAGTAATTGGTTATCCAGTTTTCTCTCTGATCGCTAACTTAGGGTGATGGTAGATGGCTCTCTGTCTTCTAACTTCTCCACTAATGCCGGTGTCCCCCCAAGGTTCAGTTCTTTCTCCCACTCTTTTACTCTTGTATATTAATGACCTTCTTTCATTGACTAGAAATCCTATCCATAGTTTTGCCGATGATAACACATTGCATTCCACTTTCCATTTTGAGAAACCTTGTCCTGCTCAATCAGCTTCAATTTCTCCAAAATCTCCAGTGGGGCAAAGACAGCTTAGTTGATTTCAACCCTTCTAAAATTCAGTCTTGTCTTATATCTCACAAAAAGGATTCTTCTGCTCGTATGCTTATCTTTAGCATTAGCATTAGTAGAGGCATTTGATGCAAGAAAGCAAGCAGCTTATGCAGCATCAGCCAAAAAAAACCCCCTTCTACTTCACCCCTCTGTTCGTTCGAAATTGCTGTCCAGCTGAGCCTTAAACTTATTTAGGCTATCAACTTCCACGACATGGGATGGAAATCTGTTCCAGCTACATTTTCAGAGACCTGCTGTGATACAGCTAATGTCTGGTCTATTATCAGATGTGCTGCAGTGGGACCAATCCCTAATCCAGAATTAGGGCCATATCCAATAGGGTCCTAATTTTGCTATTTTATGAGTTTTGGCTTGTGATGTATTGTAATTATCATTAGCAGAGGAATATGATGCAAGAAAGCTTTTGCAGAATCAGCCAAAAAAAAAAAAAAAAAAACAACTCTCCCATTTCACCCCTCTGTTCGTTCCAAATACCAGCTCAGCTTTAAATTTATTTAGCCTATCAACTTCCACAACAAAGGATGGAAGTCTGTTCCACCAACCAACCAACCACATGCTGGCTAAAGGCAAACTTCCACACATTTATCCTACATGTGTCTTTTCTCAATTTGAATTTATGCCCTCTCAGGTGATTATTCTGAGCAACAGAAAGAAGAATCCCATCAGCATTGAGCATGCTCAAACCATTCAAGGCTTTATACACCTCAATCAGATCACCTCGCAGGTGCATAGTCTCCAGACACTGTAATTTGCAAAACTTAAGACTTTCTTCGTAAGAGCACCCCTTTGTTCCATTCACTAATCTTGTTGCCCTTCTCTGTACTCATTCCAGCAGCTCTTCATCATTCTTGAAATGAGGCCTCTAGACCTGTATACAGTACTCTAGGTGTGGCCTGACCATTGCCTTATACAAGGGAATAATCATCTCCTTATCCCTGCTAGAAAAATTCCTATATATCATTGACAATACACCATAAGCTACTCTTGCAGCCCGTCTGCACTGCTCAGAGAACTTCATATCTGCCTGCACAACCACCCCCAGGTCCCGTTCATTCTCTACCACTGTCAGTGTAATACCACAGAGTTGATACGTTGCTCTGGGGTTGCTGTTTCCCATATGTAGTACTTTACATTTGTCAATGTTAAATTTCATTTGCCACCTCTCAGCCCATCTTCTCAACCTTTCGAGATCCTGTTGCAGCAGCATAGTGTCAGTAGTGTCCTTGACAACCCTGCCAACCTTCGTATCGTCTGCAAACTTGGACATTAAGCTTGATATACCATCATCAATATCATTTATAAATACAGAAAACAATAATAGACCCAACACTGAACCCTGAGGGACTCCCCTAATAACATTAGTCTACGATGAGCAGTGTCCATTGATTACCACTCTCTATCTTCTCCCCCTCAACCACCCCTTTATCCATAGCAGCAATTTGCCTCCAGTGCCACACTGCTCCAATTTGTGCAGCAGTCTTCCATGTGCAACAGTATCAAAAGCCTTTCTAAGATCGAAGTATATAATATCAAAGTTATTCGCTGCATCCAGTTCTTTTGTGACTGCATCATAGTATCCAATCAAATTGGTCAGGCAAGACTTCCCCTTAGGGCGCCTCCGTAGCCAGGTAGGAAGGAGCAGCAGTGCGTAGCACACGCTTCTTGATTAGATCCGGGTTCGAACCCGTCACCACCAAATATGGAGGATGCGCAAAGGTCAGGGAATGACCACCGCATATCCCCGAGCAAAACGGCCTTAGTTGCTAATCCTACTAAAAACCAAATAACAAATAATAACTTCCCATTAACAAAACCATGCTGTGTCCGAGCTATAACTGAAGTTTAGTGACACTCCAATTTCTAGGCAAAATGATATCTCTTTTGGGGATTGCCCTGACTTCTAATCTCTCTTGGCACAAGCACATTACAAATATTGCTTCCTCTCCATCTAAAAAACTTGGTTTTCTCTTTCCCTCTCAGCGTTACTTTTCTTCCAAACAGCTGCTCACTCTGTATAAATCGCAAATCCACCCAGCCATGGAATATTGTTCCCACATCTGGGGTGGTGCCCTAAAACCTCCCTCAGGCTTCTTGATTCCATTTAAAAGAGGGCAGTTAGGTTAATTAATGATTCAGCTCTAACAGAGTCTCTCCACTCGCTGTCTTATAGATGTACTGTTTCTGCTGCATGCCTCTTCTACAGATACTTCCATGGGCACTGTTCTTCTGAATTGGCTTCTATAATTCCCGCTCTCTCTTTCAAAACAGTCCGAACACGTGCCGCCACCAGCCAGCATCCATTTACTGTCCGACTTCAAACTCACAGAACCAACTTTTCATCTTCCTCGTTTATTTATTCAACTGCCATTTTCCAGAACAACCTTCCTTCATATGTATTTCCTGAAAATTACAGTCTACAGAAGTTCAAATCCAATGTTAACAACGAATATCTTCTTTCTTCTTCTCAATCACCAACCCAAGCACGGTACTAAGTACTATAGGTTCTAATACCTCTCATGTTTGGGGTTTACATAAAAAAAAAAAAAAAAAAAAAAAAGATGGGCTAAGAAGTGGCAATTGAAGCTTAAACTTGACAAATGCAAAGTACTGCATTGGGTAGAAGTAACCCCAGAGAAACGTACCAACTGTGTGGTACTACACTTAAGGTGGTAGAAAATGAAAAAGACCTGGGAGTAATTGTGCAGGCAGATATGAAGTTTTCTGAGCAATGCAGACAGACTGCCAGGGCAGGTCATGGGGTTTTGTCAATGATATATAGGAATTTTGCTAGCAGTGGGAAGGTGGTGATTGTCCCTCAGTATAAGACAATGGTTAGGTCACGCCTTGAGTACTGTGTACAGGTCTGGAGGTCTCATTTTAGGAAGGATATAGATTTGCTTGAACGTGTACAGAGAAGGGCAACAAGATTGGTGAGGGGAATGAAGGGATCCTCTTACCAAGAGAGGCTTAAGTTTTGTAAATTGCAGTGGCTGGAGACTAGGCACCTGCGCAGTGATCTGTTTGAGGTCTATAAGCCTTGAATGGGTTGAGCACGCTGAATTCTGATGGGATCCTTCCACTTGTTCAGATTACGGACCTAAGGGGGCATAAATTCAAATTAAGAAAAGACAGATGTAAAATAGATGTGCGGAAATTTGCCTTTAGCCAGCTGGTGGTTAATTGCTGGAACAAACTTCCATCTGTCGTTGTGGAAGTTTTTAGGTTAAATAAATTTAAGGAGGAACTGGACAGGCATTTGGAGGGAATGGTGTGATTTTTTTTTTTTTTTTTTTGGCTGATGCTGCATGAGCTTGTACACTTGCTTTCTTGCATCACATGCCACTACTACTACTTCTACTTTTGCCCCTGGCAGACATTTCCTGTTCCACCTATCCCTTTTGCATAATATATTCCCGATCTCACTGACAATAGAGTCACCAACAATAACTAGTTCCTGTGGTACTAGTGCATTCTGCCATGGAGATTGACGCTGTGTTGCCTGATGCACAGGAGTGAGCTGTCATCGTTGATTTGGGCAGCTGAGAACTTGATGGTCCCCTAATATTAATTTCTTCGAGCGCATCTATTCTATACCTCAAACTCTCATAGACTCCCATCAGAACGCTGAGTTGGCACCTAATTTCTTTGCACCCTAGGCTCTTAGCACACATAGACATCCTCCTTGGCTAGATCATGCCCTGTTCTAGAAAGATTCACAAACATTTCACACATTTTTTGAGACTGTGATGATTGGAGAGTCGCCCCTTTCGTTTCTCCCCCAAGCCACAGCACTACCGCTAATCTGTGCATGTTGCTTTGCAGCTGTAATCTGGGTTATGATTTCCTTTTAAATACAATTTAATTGACAATGAAATTTAATAAAGATTAACAACTTTAATGATTAATTGACAATACTATACTAAGTTAACAGATTCCTAACACAGTGCTACATATTACGCTGTCTATTTTTATGTTATACCTTACGCTGTCAGTTCAAGATATATATACATTACACTATTTTGTATCGACTACAACAATGCCAGCAAGTTCTACAATATTGGTGCCAACACTGGTACGTGTACTGGTACTGAGTTGTAATTTACAAAAATCACTGACTAAATTAGGCGCCTCCGTAGCCAGGTGGGAAGGAGCAGCAGTGCGTAGCACACGCTTCTTGATTAGACCGGGGTTCGAGCCCGTCACCACCAAATACGGAGGATGCGGAAAGGTCAGGGAATGACCACCGCATATCCCGGAGCAATATGGCCTTAGTTGCTAATGCTCCTAAAAACCAAATAACAACAACAACTGACTAAATTTTAATGCTACTGAGCCTATTTGATATCTTCGTATAACACAGTGTAGTATGTTAATTAACGAACAATAGGGTAAAGATATTAAAACGACTTCTCCGTTTTCAGCAGCTGAATTTCCACTTCTGTTCTACCTCGCGACCACAGCTAACACTGTAGTTGCAGAGGAAACAGTGCATCAGGCAACGCAACTGCAGTGTTCAGGTCAGAATGTGCTGAATGTTGTTGGTGTTGTTGGTGTCAGGGAGATGGAAAATATATTGTGCAAAAAGGATAAGTGGAATAGGACCACAATATGTCTGTAGGGGCAAAAGTGGATGATATTATAGAGTAGATATCATCTTTTAAGGTCACAAAGGGAGATATTGTTGTACACGTAGGTACTAATGACATTAAGAGTAAGAGATCTGCAGATTTACTTAACAAGTACAGGTCAATGTTGAAAAAAAGTCGGGAGTTAGGGTTAAATTTGAAAGTGTCTGGAATTCTGCCTAGACATGATAGGAGGGAGTGTATGATGAGAGCCTTGTCAATCAATTTGGCCCTGGAGAGATTGTGCAAGGCCCATGGGGTAGAATGTTTTTCAGCATGGTCTATCATGGTCTTTCAGAAGAGTCGTTAGGCCTATAACACACTCCAACCCTCAATTTTGATCTCCCAGTGCTCTTATGTCACACTAAACTGACTCGACACTGCACTGTCCAGGCATGTTGGCTGTCTTCATTTCCTTGGATTTTATGTGTTTCTTAACTAATAGCATAACCCCTCCTCCCTTCCTATCCTGTCTATCCTTCCTGTACACATTGTACTCCCAAAATTCCAGTTCGGCATTCCTTATATCTGTGTGACACCACATCTCTGATATCTGAACAATATCTGCCTTTGATGTTTTGAGCAATACCTCAAATTCATCAAATTTATTTACTATACTTCTAGCATTGGTATACATGCAAGTATACATGCACCTATTCCTATTCCCAGCCACTCTACCACATCCCATATTAAACAGTTTTTAATGTATGATTCTCAGGACCAACTGCTCCCGGGTCGCATGCTTATTTTTTCCACTAATAACAATCTTCAGTTATTGGCGCGTAGCCAGGAGTGGTTTTCTGATGGAACAAGAAGTATGCTGCAATTTCTGCTAGGATCAAAAGAATAGTCCAAGATTTTCGAAATCGTAATGTGATTGATTACTTTAGAGGCATTGCATACAACTTTGAGTTTTGAACAATAATAATTTGCATTTATTCTATGATTTGATTACCTTTGTTTGATTGATTATCTTTGATTGATTCATTCTATTAAAACAAAATAAATTAGAATTAATAAAAAATTAGGTGTATTATTTACATTTCTAAAGCCTATTCATTATCTACTGGGGGCGAAATGTGGGGTGGGGATGTGCCTGGGACGAAATGTGCTTAGGGGGGAGATGCGGGGTATTAAGGTGTATAAGACCTTGAATGATTTGTGCAAGCTCAATTCTGATGGGATTCTTCCTCTTGCTCAGATTCCACATCTGAGGGAGGATAAATTCAAATTGAGGAAAGACAGTTATGTGGAAATTTGCCATTAGCCTGTGGATGGTTGATTTCTGGAACACACTTCCACCGTTTGTGGAAGTTGACAGCTTAAAGAAATTCAATATACAAACATTTGGAGTGAAGAGCTGGGTGAAACTGGAAGGGTTTTTTTTTTTTTTTTTTGGCTGACCAATTGCATATGGCCCTAATTTTGCTATTTTATGAGTTTTGGCTTGTGATGTATTGTAATTAGCATTAGGTAGAGGCATATGATGCAAGAAAGCTTATGCAGAATCAGCCAAAAAAAAAAAAAAAAAAAAAACACTCCCATTTCACCACTCTGTTCGTTCCAAATACCAGCTCAGGCTTAAATTTATTTAGCCTATCAATTTCCACAACAAAGGATGGAAGTCTGTTCCACCAACCAACCAACCACATGCTGGCTAAAGGCAAACTTCCACACATTTATCCTACATGTGTCTTTTCTCAATTTGAATTTATGCCCTCTCAGGTGATTATTCTGAGCAAGAGAAAGAAGAATCCCATCAGCATTGAGCATGCTCAAACCATTCAAGGCTTTATACACATCAATCAGATCACCTCGCAGGTGCATAGTCTCCAGACTGTAATTTGCAAAACTTAAGACTTTCTTCGTAAGAGCACCCCTTTGTTCCATTCACTAATCTTGTTGCCCTTCTCTGTACTCGTTCCAACAGCTCTACATCCTTCCTAAAATGAGGCCTCCAGACCTGTATACAGTACTCAAGGTGTGGCTTGACCATTGCCTAATACAAGGGGATAATCACCTCCTTATTCCTGCAAGAAAGATTCCTGTATATCATTGACAAGACACCATAGCTACTCTTGCAGACTGTCTGCACTGCTCAGAAAACTTTATATCTGCCTGCACAATTACCCCCAGGTCCTTTTCGTTCTCTACCACTGTCAGTGTAGTACCACAGAGTTGATATGTTACTCTGGGGTTACTGCTTCCCATATGTAGTACTTTACAGTTGTTAAACTTCATTTGCAACCTCTCAGCCCATTAGCTCAATTTTTCTAGATCTTGTGGAAGTGTGTATTGTCATTAGTGTCCTTAACAACACTGCCAACCTTCGTATTGTCAGCAAACTTGGACATTAAGCTTGATATTCCATCATCAGTATCATTTATAAATACAGAAAACAACAATGGACCCCACACTGAACCCCGAGGGACTTCACGATGAGCAGTGTCCATTGATTACGACCCTCTGTCTTCTCCCACTCAGCCATCTCTTTATCCATAGCAGCAATTTGCCTCCAATGCCACACTGCTCCAATTTGTTCAGCAGTCTTCCATGTGTAACAGTATCAAAAGCCTTTCTAAAATCCTTTCTAAGATTCATTATCCAATATCTTTCTAAGATCTAAGATCCTTGATATATGATATCAAAGTTATTCCCTGCATCCAGTTTCTTTGTGACGACATCATTGTATCCAATCAAATTGGTCAGGCAAGACTTTCCCTTAACAAAACCAGTATGTGTCCTCGCTATAACTGAAGTTTTGTCTAGATGATCCTGCAGTTCATTTTTAACCAGTGCCTCCATTAATTTTCCTGGAACAGAAGTTAAACTAACCGGTCTATAATTACTTTTGTGTTGTCCTTTGTGAATTAGGGTCACATTTGCACATCTCCAATCCATGGGTACCTCTCCTGAGTTCAAAGACTCTCTCATAATTATGGCTAATTGTTTGCTTACTTCCTTCTGCCTCGGATAGATCCCATCTATCCCGTGTGCCTTTTTTATGTTTATCTTCAACAATTTTTCCTCCACTTCCCTCTCAGTTATTACAAAATCATCTAGCTCACTGCCAGAGTTTAATTCACCTCTGGCATTTCCCTCCCTGAATAACTCCTCATGTTTGAATGTTTATGCAGAATACTCATTTAGTTTGTTAGCCACCTGAGCAGGATCATAAACAGCTGAACCATCAATATCCAGTGGACCAATCTGATTTATCCCTGTCCTTCTACAGTTTACATAGGTGAAGAACGGTGCTGTTTTTCTTTGCATCCTTTGCCAATGGTTTCTCATAATCTGCCTTTGCCTGCCTAATCTCCTTTGTGACTTGGTTACAGACCAGCTTATATCTATCATAGGCTTCCATGTCACCCATTACTTTATATGTATCCAACGCATTTTTCTTCTCTTCATATACCTCATTAGTTCATCTGACTTCCATTAAGCCTAAACCTTGAACAATATTTTCTAGTTGGTATATAAAGCTTATTAGCTTCCAAGATAAATTCTTTGAATGCTTCCCATTTTGAATTTACTGTTGGTAACATCATCAGTTGGTCCCACCGTATAGAATTTAAATACTGTCTCAGACCACCGTAGCTGTTTTTACGAAAGCAGAAACCCTTCCCTTTACCCTGATGGTAGTTACCTCTTTGAGTAAATCCCACTTCAGCACACTGATCACTGCCACGTAGTGGTTCCTTTATCTGCAAATTCTTAATGCATGAAGAATCAATACTCGTAATCAGATCAAGAGTATTACTCCTTCTAGTTGCCTCCCGAACATGCTGATGTAGATTACAATCATCCAATAAATCCACAAAAGCTTTGCTAGTGTGTGAGTGACCAACCCACAAATTCCAGTCAATATCTGGGAAATTTAAATCCCCCATTATAAGACTCTCTGATTTACTGCCCCACTGTATTTCCCTGTACAGTTTCTTATTATACTCAGCAGAGTCGTTAGGCCTATAACACACTCCAACCCTCAGTTTTGATCTCCCAGTGCTTATGTCACACTAAACTGACTCGACACTGCACTGTCCAGGCATGTTGGCTGTCTTCACTTCCTTGGATTTTATGTGTTTCTTAACTAATAGCATAACCCCTCCTCCCTTCCTATCCTGTCTATCCTTCCTGTACACATTGTATTCCCCAAATTCCAGTTCGGCATTCCTTATATCTGTGTGACACCACATCTCTGATATCTGAACAATATCTGCCTTTGATGTTTTGAGCAATACCTCAAATTCATCAAATTTATTTACCAAACTCCTAACATTGGTGTATATGCAAGTATACATTCACCTGTTCCTATTCTTAGCTACCCTAACACAACCCATGTCTTTACTTGTACCGCAATGACTCCCAGCAGTCTTTGAAATACTCTGCATCTTGTTTTCCAGGCTGCTGCTCATTCCAATAGAAGCAGTGCAAGAATCACTTTCATGTCTGCCAGTGGCTACTGTTAATCTATTAGTCCTTGTATGCCCACTAGCTAGCAGTTTTCCGACTCACATAACACTGCCTCGATAGCATCAGCAAATATTCTTGCAAAAAATAATGCGTGTATTCTCCCCATCACATGGGTTTGCTGCTGACTTTCATCGTCACTCTAGGGCCATCCCTACTTCCACCTCTGAGCTAAACTGAATGAAAGGGGGAACCCATTCAGAAGATTGAGAACTTTGTCCTCCCCATATAATGACGAATGTGTCTTTAATAAAGAGTTTCCATGCACTCATGAAGGTGAACAGACCCATTAAAAGTTCTAGACTCCAGCTCCTCCATGGCTAAATTAGCAACAATAGCACTTATTGGAGAGTGCTGTGCTGTGCCGTGCCGTGCTGTGTCATGACCTTACTTGTACACAGCACCTTGGAAATAACATAGTCATGCTAGAGAGACATAATTCAACACTGCTGCAAATATCCTTCATACCCAAGGAAATCCCTTCCCGTGGCTTCCCCCCCCCTGTAATGACACACACACACACACACACACACACACACACACACACACACACACACACACACACACACACACACACACACTCAATGGAGATGCACATAAAGCAGGACACCATTGTCACACCATCTTCAGCTACCCAAGAGTGTACAAAATCAAGTCTTTACTGTCCTTAATGGTAAAACTGGATTGTTCTACAATAGGGCATCATCCCATCATCCATCATATTAATTATAAAGTGCACTCATATGAATGATTTATTGTTATAAGATTAAATAAAATAAAATTTTATTTATGAAAATTATATATATATTGAGTTACTTTTTAAATTTTTATATATTTTATAAAGTATTAGTGTTTTTATTTTTAAGTTTTCCCAGTAGTTTGGGAAACCTTAGCCTACCTGATCAGTTGGGGCTTGCTGAATTGGGCATTGTTGGAATGGAGCTTATGATATCCCATGACACATGCATCCTGTATTGCAGAAGAAAATATCAAGGATGAAATATTGATTGGGCCGACAGGAGTCTGCTTATAATAATACTGGACTTTCTCTTTCTCTTTCTCTAGTACCAGTCAGGTATTTGTAGTCCATGTATTGTCTTCTACTGCATCACAAACAGTGCCAGATAACTTTGTTCCAATTTTCTCTATCACAAGCCATGTGCTAATACATATAATTTTTTTCTTTGGAATAAAAAATGGCTTAAGAAAGCCTGAAATACTTCTTATAATGTTTCATAAAATTTAAACCAAATTTATCCGACTGTAACTGAACCTAAACTCAACCCATGCAGACCTCTGAATATTAAAATCCCCAAGGAAAATTACTCATTACTACATTCTTAAGAAATTCAAAACTCCAATCTAACTTTATCTTGAGAACGTGAGATTGGAGAAATTAGAGTTTCAAAGAAAGTAAATCAAGAGTAAATTGGTTTGTAGAGTTGGGGGAATGATAGACATAGCAGATTATTTTGACAGATTGGGGTAAAGCGATTTTAACCCAGGGTAGAACAGAAGGTTAAATGCCACATTAGGAAGTCTCTGACAAGGAATATCAGGGTGGACATATGTATACATAGATATCTTTAAATGGAAAGGAATTATAAAATAATCTGGAAAATTAGATGAGTAGTGATTGATGCTACCATTAATTGTGATCCTGTTGGTAAAAATAAGTGTGGCATCAGCATTAGTAGAAGCATTAGTGTAGCATCAGCAAAAAAAAAAAAAAAATAACCACCATTTCACACATTCATTCCCTCTAAATGTTTGTCCAGTTCCTCGTTGAATTTATTTAAGCTACATGACAGATGAATCTTTGTTCCAGCAATCAACAACCCACTGGTTAAAGGCAAATTTCTGCACATCTCTTCTATAACTGTCTTTTCTCAATTTGAATTTATGCCCCCTGAGGTTTGTAATCTCATCAAGAGAAAGAATCCTATCAGAATTCAGTCTTCTCAACCCATTCTAGGCCTTATACAACTCACTCAGATCACCTCGCAGGTGCCTAGTTTGCAGACTGTGTAATTTGCAGAACTTAAGCCTTTCTTTGAAAGAGGACCCCTTTGTTTCCCTTCCCAATCTTGTTGCCCTCTGTACTTGCTCAAGCAAATCTACATCCTTCCTAAAATGAGGTTTCCAGGAAGGATGCACTTGCTTAAGCAAATCTATATCCCTTCTAAAATGAGGTTTCCAGGCCTGTACGCAGTACTCAAGGTATGGCCTGACCAGTGCCTTATACAAAGGGATAATCACCTCCTTTTCCCTACTAGCAAAATTCCTGTATATCATTAACAATACCCCATGACCTGCCCTGGCAGCCTGTCTTGCATTGCTCAGAAAACTTCATGTCTGACTGCACAATTACTCCCAGGTCTTTTTCATTTTCTACCACCTTAAGTGTAACACCAAGTTGGTATGTTTCTCTGGGGTTACTTCTACCCATATGCAGTACTTCGCATTTGTCAATGTTAAACTTCAGTTGCCACTTCTCAGCCCATTTGCCCAAATTTTCTAGATCCTGTTGCAGTAGCACACTGCCATTACTGTCATTAACAACCCTGTCAACCTCTGTAACATCTGCAGACTTCGACATTAAACCTGATATACCTTCATCAATATCATTGATAAATATACAAAACATCAGTGGGCCGAACAGCGAACATTGGGGTCTCCACTAATAACTTAATCTTGGCTAAGGATTTGCTTACTACCTTTGCCACCTCCTTTAATATAACTGGATAGATCCCATTCACCTTGGTGCCTTTCTTATGTTTAACTTCCACAATTTCTCATCCATTTTGCTCTCAGTTATTAGAAAAAGTACCCTCTTATGGTTTTAGAAATATCTCATTCTCCTCATATGTGAATGTAGATGCAAAATACTTGTTCAGATTGTCAGTGGGTTGTCAGATTTTACATGAAGATGGGCACAGGTTGGAGCTGAGACCACATATTTGTGAAATGAATTAGGAAATTTTTTGTTGGCTAATGTCTTTTCACAGCTTTGTAAACTTTGGTGAGAGAAAAAAAAAGAAATCTTGTCTGTTGATCAGATTGAAGTATATAATGCTTAAACGCATATAGGAGAATATATTGTTTAATTAGTTAGGGTAGCCAAGAATAGAAACAGGTGCATGTATACCTGCGTGTACACCAATGCTAGGAGTTTGGTAAATAAATTTGATGAATTTGAGGTATTGCTCAAAACATCAAAGGCAGATATTGTTGGGATATCAGAGACGTGGTGTCACACAGATATAAGGAATGCGGAACTGGAATTTGGGGAATACAGTGTGTATAGAAAGGATAGACAGGACAGGAGGGGAGGAGGGGTTATGCTATTAGTTAAGAAACACATAAAGTCCAAGGAAGTGAAGCCAGTCGACATGGATGGACAGGGCAGTGTCGAGTCAGTTTGGTATGACATAAGCATAGGGAAATCAAAATTGAGAGTAGGAGTGTGCTATAGGCCTAATGACTCTGATGAGTATAATAAGATATTGTACCGGGAAATAGTGGGCCAGTAAATCAGAGAGTCTTATAATGGGGGATTTTAATTTCCCAGATATTGGCTGGAATTTGTGGGTTGGTCACTCGCACACTAGCAAGGCTTTTGTGGATTTATTGGATGATTGTTTTCTACATCAGCATGTTCGTGAGGCAACAAGAGGGAGCAATACTCTTGATCTGATTATCAGTAGTCATTCTTCATGCATTAAGAATCTGCAGATAAATGAACCACTAGGTGGCAGTGATCACAGTGTGTTGAAGTGGGATTTACTCAAGGAGGTAACTACCATCAGAGGTAAAGGGAAGGGTTTTTGTTTTCGCAAAGGCGACTATGATGGTCTGAGACAGTATTTAAATTCTATACAGTGGGACCAACTGATGATGTTACCAACAGTAAACTCAAAATGGGAAGCATTCAAGGAACTAATCTTGGAGGCTACCAGGCTTTACATACCAACTAAGAAATATTGTTCAAGGTTTAGGCCTAAATGGTTGTCAGATGAACTAATGAGACATGTGGCAGAGAAGAAAAATGCATGGGATATATACAAATTAATGGGTGACATGGAAGCCTATGATAGATATGTTGGTCTGTAACCAAGTCACAAAGGAGTTTAGGCAGGCAAAGGCTGACTACGAAAAATCCTTGGCAAAGGATGCAAAGAAAAACAGAAAAGAGTTCTTTACCTATTTAAACTCAAGAAGGAAAGGGATGAATCAGATTGGTCCACTGGATATTGATGGTTGATGATCCTGCTCAGGTGGCTAACAATCTAAACGAGTATTTTGCATCTACATTCACGCATGAGGAGTTATTCAGGAAGGAGAATGATGTAGGTAAAGTAAACATTGGCAGTGAGCTGGATGATTTTGTAATAATTGAGAGGAAAGTGGAGGAGAGATTGTTGAGGATAAACATAAAAAAGGCACCTGAGGTGGATGGGATCTATCCAATTATATTAAAGGAGGCAGCAAAGGAAGTAAGCAAACCCCCTAGCCATAATTATGAGAGCTTCTTTGGACTCAGGGGAGGTACCCATAGACTGGAGATGTGCAAATGTAACCTCAATTCACAAAGGAGGATCAAAGGCTGACACAAGTAATTATAGACCTGTTAGTTTAACTTCTATTCCAGGTAAATTAATGGAGGCACTGGTTAAAGAAGCACTGCAGGATCATCTAGAGAAGAATTCAGTTATAGCTCAGATGCAGCATGGTTTTGTTAAGGGCAGGTCTTGCCTGACCAGTTTGATTGGATACTATGATCTAGTCACAAAAGAACTGGCTGCAGGGAATAACTTTGATATTATATATTTGGATCTTAGAAAGGCTTTTGATACTGTTGCACATGGAAGACTGCTGCACAAATTGGAGCAGTGTGGCATTGGAGGCAAATTGCTGCTATGGATAAGGGGATTTTTGAGTGGCAGAAGACAGAGAGTGGTAATCAATGGACACTGCTCAACGTGGACTAATGTTATTAGTGGAGTTCCTCAGGGTTCAGTGTTGGGTCCGTTTTTGCTTTCGGTGTTTATGAATGATATTGATGATGGGATATCAAGTTTAATGTCCAAGTTTGCAGATGATACAAAGGTTGGCAGGGTTGTTAAGGACACCACTGATGCTATGCTGCTGCAACAGGATCTGGAAAGGTTGAACAGATGGGATGAGAGGTGGCAAATGAAGTTTAACATGGACAAATGTAAAGTACTACATATGGGAAACTGTAACCCCAGAGCAACGTATCAACTCTGCGGTACTACACTGACAGTGGTGGAGAATGAAAAGGACCTGGGGGTAATTGTGCAGGCAGATATGAAGTTCTCTGAGCAGTGCAGACGAGCTGCAAGAGTAGCTCATGGTGTCTTGTCAATGATATACAGGAATTTTTCTAGCAGGGATAAGGAGGTGATTATTCCCTTGTATAAGTCAATGGTTAGGCCACATCTTGAGTACTGTATTTAGGTCTGGAGGCCTCATTTCAAGAAGGATGTAGAGCTGCTGGAACGGGTACAGAGAAGGGCAACAAGATTAGTGAATGGAACAAAGGGTTGCTCTTACGAAGAAAGGCTTAAGTTTTGCAAATTACAGAGTCTGGAGACTAGGCACCGGCAAGGTGATCTAATAGAGGTGTATAAGGCTTTGAATGGTTTGAGCATGCTGAATGCCAATGGGATTCTTCATCTTGCTCAGAATAATCAGCTCAGAGGGCATAAATTCAAATTGAAGAAGGACGGATGTCGGATAGATGTGCGGAAATTTGCCTTTGGCCAGCGGGTGGTTGGTTGGTGGAACCGACTTCCATCACTTGTTGTTGAAGTTGATAGCCTAAACAAATTTAAGGCTCAACTGGACAGGTATTTCGAGTGAACGGAGGGGTGAAATGGGAGTGGTGTGTTTTTTTTTTTTTGGCTGATGCTGAATAAGCTTGCTTTCTTGCATCATATGCCTCTACTAATGCTAATGCTAATTAAGAAATGGTAATTGTTTAATACATTTGCAAAAATATCCTTTCAGCCAAAGATAATTAACTGTTGGCTTGAATTTTCTTTTTTTTTTTAATTACCAAAGTAATTAAAAAGAAAGGCACCCAAACTTTGTTTGCCACCAAACTAGCATAACATATTAATGAAAAAGTTAAGTTTAAAGGTTAAACCCCCCCCCCCCCCTTTTTTTTTTTTTTTTTTGCAAAAATGAGATTTATTATTTCATTGATATAATAAAATAATGCTAAAGTTGCCAATTTCTAAAAATAGGTCATTGCACCTGTACGGGAGACATGTGCTCAAGCATTGGGAGCTGTATTAAATCTAATGTGGCATTCAGGAGTTGAAGGTGTGTTGCAAATATTATTACAGCTTCTGGAACGTCCTGAGTGGGAAGCCCGTCATGGTGGTTTATTAGGACTGAAATATGTTTTAGCAGTAAGGCATGTAAGTATAAATGAATTAATAAATAATTTACCAGTTCTGTTTTTTATAGCAAAGTTGGGCAATTGTATTGATTATATTTGTGTTTTATGCAATATCAACTGCACAATCAGAAATCATTACAGCTAAAGAAACAAGTTAAGGGATCTTGCAGTTATAATACAGGTGGATGTGAAGACATCCACCTGTATTGTAAACAGTTGGATGTCTCCTAACCTAAAGAATAAAATAGTTCTTGGAAGGATCTGCATATGGCTAACTTGCATTGTGAGAAATGCAGAAGACAGCTGTACGAGGAAAGAATTCAATTCACTTATGTGGATTACAGAACTTTGCAATGGCACCTTAGAGGTGAGACCTGATTGAGGTTCATAAGAATATGAGAGATGATAATAAAAGGAAAGAATTTGAAATTTGAAAATGAAAGTTTCTCTATTATAAATGATTATTCCAGAACTAGGGATTGTAAATTCATTTACTGAGTAAATAAATTTAGGCTAGATTGTAGGCAGTTCTCTTTTAGTCAGAGATTAGTTGATTACTGGAAGAAGTTCCTATAGTGGGTAGTTGGAGCTGACAGCTTGGAGAAATGCAAAGATCAACTGGATAGTTACCTATATCAGGTGGGAAGCACATATTCTAATTTTTTATATAATTTTTTTGTGTGGTTTCTTTTATTTTTTTTGATATCTTTATTTTTTATTGTTATATTTGTTTATTCACTTTTATTTTTATTCTTATTTTATTTATTTATATATTTTTATTTTTTGCCTGGCACAGCAAAACCTTTAGCTTCCTTTCACTTTTCTATAGATACTTCCATGGTTACTATTTCTGAATTGGTATCTCTTATTCCCCCACTCTCTTCTAAACCATTCTCAGTGTGTTCCAAGCAGTCAGCACCCATTCACTGTTGAGCTGTAAACTCACAGAATGAACTTTTTTCGCTTCCTCATTTATCCCCTTTACTTCTGTTTTCTAGAACAGACTTCCTTTCACATTTATTTCCCAAAATTACAATCTGCAGAAATTCAAGTGTAATGTCAATGGGTATCTTGTATCTTCTCATCCTTCAAACTATGCACTCTGCTAAGTAGTGTAGGTTGTAATGCTTTTCACTTTTTTTTATTTAAAAAAAAGAAAGAAAGAAAAAGAGTATTGCTTACTGGGCTAGAAGCCTAATTTCAGGAAGGATGTGGATCTGTTGGAACAGGTACAGAGAAGAGCAGCAAGATTATTTACAGACACAAAACTGTATTCTTGCCAAGAAAAATTGTCAATTCTGCAAATTTCAGTGTTTTGAGACTAGGCACCTGTGAGCACACCTGATTGAAGTGTTTAAGGTTTTAAATGGATTGACTAAACTGAATTCTTATGACATCTTACTGTTTCTTGGATGTTGTACATAATGCAACATAATTTTAAACTGAATTTTAATTTTAAAATTAAAATTCAGTTCAGTTCAACCATCCTTTTAAAATTAACATAATTTTACGAGGATGGTTGCAGTACAGATGTATGAAAATTTGCTTTCAGCTACTAGAACAAACTTACGTTTGGTGTTGTGGAAGCGGGTAGTTTGAAGAAATTCAAGGAAAAATTAGACAGATTATTAGAGGAGATGGATAGATGATGTGGGAAATGTTTTTTTATTTCTTCATCATCATTCCTTCATCATTTGTCACTACTAATATTATATTTATGCAATCATAATGAATTTTATAACAATTTTATCACATAGTACATACTTGAAAATAGTGTAGTTTGTAGTGCTGCCATGTACAAACTCTTCTGGCTTTGGCCATTCAGAGAATATATTTATATATTATTATTTATTTTTTCTAACTAAGAAAAATATAATTATACCTGAAGAGTAGTGTAGAAATAAGAAACAATAATTATAACATAATTTAATTGCAGCAAAATAATGTAGCATTTTTTCATACTTTTTACCTCTAAGATTCATATGTTTAATTTAAACCAACAGTTTAAGTAATTTAATTAAAGTGAAATTTCAAATAATTAGAATGCTGGGTTTCTTTATTTTTGAAGTAGGAAATTTTCACCTTTCAAAATATAACCTAGGTTGGCATCCTGCACATTGAACAATTCAGCTTATTATTTTGGCATTAAAATTTATTTTACATTATTCTATATATTTATTATTTTATATATATATATATAAATTTATTATATATAGATATAATTATTATATATAGATATAATTATTATATATAGATATATTTATTATATATAGATTTATTTATCACATATAGATATAAATATCTATTATATATTTAATATATATATATAAATTATAGTGCTGATTGTTGGTAGTAAATGGGAAGCTTAATCCAATTCAGATTACACCCCACACACACAGAAAAATGATAAATTTTGACCAGCAACTGTGATCCCTTGAAGAACTTAATATTCTTGTATAAATTTTTATGTATAAAAATTTCATGTTCAGAGGCTGTCTCATAGCCCCAATGCACTTCTCTTAATCAACTGATAGAAGTGTTTCTGCCAATTTTATATATGCAATTATAAACATGTTGCACTGGCTAATAGCAGTATATTAGATTTCTTTGTGGTCTTCACAGAAATTTTTACATCTATGTTCATTTTGCTTCTTGAAAAGTTCATTCAAGAATAAAATTTATTTGTTCTAATTTTCATATCACACAATATGTAAGCTACAGTGTAAAATTATGTCATTAAAATTTTTTTAATAGGTTTTAATTATTATTTAATTGTGATTTAGTATTTTGAATTGCTTTGAAATTTACCATTGAAAGATTGTTTTAAATTTTTTCTTGTGCTTTTTAAGGACATGACAGATAAGTTAATTCCTGTTGTGTTTGAGCCAGTTTGTCGAGGTCTTCAAGATCCAGTAGATGATGTTAGTGCTGTGGCTGCTGCTGCACTTGTTCCTGTTACTGATGTTTTAGTTAAAGCATTACCCAGTGAGGTATCAGTATATCACTTAATTGATATTTAGTCAGATACATTACAGAACTTATTTATTAAATAAAAAATAAAAATTTTGAATAATAATTTTAGTGAATAATTAGATAGTATTTTTGAGTATCAAAAAATTCAGAATTCACCAAATTTTCACTGTTGTTTAAACTGTCACCTTATTCAATATAATTAGCATGTTGAAATATAAACTATTTGCAATTAAAGTGTGTATACATAAAAGTAAATTGAGGGAAAAAAAGAATAAGTGATAAGTAATTGATAAATTACTTATCAGTTTTGATATATAATTTAAATGATATGTATACAAAAAACTAAACTGGGGGGAAAAAGAAAGCTGCTGCTGCTGCGCTTGTCCCTGTTACTGATGTTTTAGTTAAAGCATTACCCACTGAGGTTTCAATATATCACTTAATTAATATTTAGTCAGATACATTACAGAACTTATTTATTAAATGAAAAAAAATCAAAAGTTTTAATAATATTTTTAGTGAATAATTAGATAGTATTTTTGAGTATCAAATGTTGAGACGGTACCATTCTATTACGAGGGTTTCGTAAAGGTGGAGTTTATAGTTTGAATTTAATTTGATGATGGTTATTGCGGCATCAACTAAGGGGTTGTGGTTATGAGTGCGTTCATGCTGAGACAGTTCAGTATTTCCTTGCCGTGTCAGAAAACTATGGATGTGGTAGTAGGTGCGTGTGTTTGCGATGGTGGATGATCCAAATTTATTAGTAGTGCTCCCTATGTAACATGTGTTACAGTCGGGTTGACAATTGATAAAGTAAACTATGTTATTGATCTCTTTAGTGTCGTATATGCGGGTTTCTTTATATTTGTTAAAATTTTTTAACCTTTAATTTTTTAACCTAAAGACATCCATAACATAGTTTACTTAATCAATTGTAAACCCGATTGTAACGCATGTTACATCAGGAGCACTACTAATAAATTTGGATCATCCACCATTGCAAACACACGTGCCTACTACCATGTCCATAGTTTTTGGACACGGCAAGGAAATACTGAACTGTCTCAACATGTACACACTCATAACTGCAACCCCTCAATTGATGCTGCAATAACCATCATCAAATTAAATTCAAACTGTAAACTCTTCCTTTACGAAACCCCCATAATAGAATGGTATCATCTTAACACCGATCTTGACATCTTAAACACCAAACTTCCGGTTTCCTTGTCTACCATTTGGAATCTCACGCGAATTAAATTACCACGTGTTCAGCACAACATTTTGGGTACTTAAGATCAACAGCAACCCCTTTGCTCTTCCTTTTTAACGCTAACTGAAGATGAATCTATCGAAAGTCCATCGTTCTCGACTATTGGCCTTATTCAAATTTTAATTTTAAGATATTTTATTTATACAGTATTGTAATTGACAACTTGAGGACGATATGGTACACCTCCCCCTCCTCCTAGGCTAAGTTTTTTAAATTATGCTTTCCTAATCACGATTTTTAAACTCCAATTTTAGTTCAATCAATGATTTCTCACACTACTGTTCCATAATTCATATAACCACAATGGATTATTGAGGTGAGTGCCGTTACTTATTAAGCTTTGACTAAGTACATATTTCTTGTCACGAACTTCGGCATTATAAGCTTTTGCTAACTCTTTTTATGGTTAAGAAATATATAAATGTAAAATTTGAAAATATTAGAAGTTAGGGGAGAAAGGAAATAACAGGAGTTATTAAAGATTAGACAAGAAAAATTAGGAAAATAATTAGGAAGAATTAGGAGGATAATATTCCTTCACATGGCCATCTCTCTGCTACTTCCTCAGGGCTTTGAGCAGATAGCCATACTAAATGAATGTCTCATGCATACCCGTTTCTGTAGTCTCAGTAACAGTTTTGCTTACTAGTATTCATGTTTAGTTCATGTCCTAATGTAATAAGGCAGATAAATTATAATTTATAATTTATTTGTGATTGGGACCCAAAGCCCAATGGGTATGCATCAGAGTGCAATCTGCTCGGGAGCCACTTTATATAGGAGGCTGGGGCACCCTCCAGCCTCCTATATAAAGGACTGGTATAACCTTTCTACAGCGTAACAGCCCGTGTATGTCCAGTGGGATAACTATATACATTGGTGTTCAAAGAAAGTGCATCACTTAGGAATTTCACATTTCTAACCCTTTTTCATGATGGTATGTTACATTAATGACTAGCATCACAAATAGAAATATAAACAAAATATATTTATTAATAGTTAAGACAAAGCTAAGTAGAGTGCAATCTGCCCGGGAGCCACTTTATATAGGAGGCTGGGGCACCATCTGGTCTGTTTTGTTGGTTAGTCTGTCGGTAATAATTATATATGCTTAAGAGATGGGTTAATTTGTTTGTTTGTGATTATGCGACCTGTATTAAATTTGTAATTGATGGTTAGGATTATGGTGAATACCTATGTGGATGTTTATGTTAATACATTTTAAGATTACACTTTTAAAAAAAATTTTTTTTTTATTAATTGATAAATCAAAATGGTAATGTTATCCACTGGAAAAGGACTGGTATAACCTTTCTACAGCGTAACAGCCCCTGTATGTCCAGTGGGATAACTATATACATTGGTGTTCAAAGAAAGTGCATCACTTAAGAATTTCACATTTCTAACCCTTTTTCATGATGGTATGTTACATTAATGACTAGCTAAGGCGCATTTAGGGCTAGAGCCTCAAGCTGCGAACAAATTTAGACTATGTATATAAAGTGCTTAGCATCATAATACACAGCCATTTCTGAATAAACAGAAAATTTTTAAGGTGGCATCGTTTTAGGTTATATCTCATATTGTGAATGCCTTCACAACGAGTTGCCATGATATTGCACTACTTCAAATAAGTAACGCTTCACCTAAGGAGAAGACTAGTGTTACTTATTCTCAGATAGGTACCACCACCCAGACAGCACTGTTTCAGGGCTATTTGGCCCTTCGTCAGTGAGTGGGTAGGTACCCAAGTGATGCAATGATGGCAAAAACAGTTATGAAGTATAACTCCACAATATGAGAGATGCCTGATGGTGTATGATGTATTTAGACTAAGGCGCATTTAGGGCTAGAGCCTCAAGCTGCGAACAAATTTAGACTATGTATATAAAGTGCTTAGCATCATAATACACAGCCATTTCTGAATAAACAGAAAATTTTTAAGGTGGCATCGTTTTAGGTTATATCTCATATTGTGAATGCCTTCACAACGAGTTACCATGATATTGCCACTCACTGACGAAGGGCCAAATAGCCCTGAAACAGTGCTGTCTGGGTGGTGGTACCTATCTGAGAATAAGTAACACTAGTCTTCTCCTTAGGTGAAGCGTTACTTATTTGAAGTAGTGCAATATCATGGCAACTCGTTGTGAAGGCATTCACAATATGAGATATAACCTAAAACGATGCCACCTTAAAAATTTTCTGTTTATTCAGAAATGGCTGTGTATTATGATGCTAAGCACTTTATATACATAGTCTAAATTTGTTCGCAGCTTGAGGCTCTAGCCCTAAATGCGCCTTAGTCTAAATACATCATACACCATCAGGCATCTCTCATATTGTGGAGTTATACTTCATAACTGTTTTTGCCATCATTGCATCACTTGGGTACCTACCCACTCACTGACGAAGGGCCAAATAGCCCTGAAACAGTGCTGTCTGGGTGGTGGTACCTATCTGAGAATAAGTAACACTAGTCTTCTCCTTAGGTGAAGCGTTACTTATTTGAAGTAGTGCAATATCATGGCAACTCGTTGTGAAGGCATTCACAATATGAGATATAACCTAAAACGATGCCACCTTAAAAATTTTCTGTTTATTCAGAAATGGCTGTGTATTATGATGCTAAGCACTTTATATACATAGTCTAAATTTGTTCGCAGCTTGAGGCTCTAGCCGTAAATGCGCCTTAGTCTAAATACATCATACACCATCAGGCATCTCTCATATTGTGGAGTTATACTTCATAACTGTTTTTGCCATCATTGCATCACTTGGGTACCTACCCACTCACTGACGAAGGGCCAAATAGCCCTGAAACAGTGCTGTCTGGGTGGTGGTACCTATCTGAGAATAAGTAACACTAGTCTTCTCCTTAGGTGAAGCGTTACTTATTTGAAGTAGTGCAATATCATGGCAACTCGTTGTGAAGGCATTCACAATATGAGATATAACCTAAAACGATGCCACCTTAAAAATTTTCTGTTTATTCAGAAATGGCTGTGTATTATGATGCTAAGCACTTTATATACATAGTCTAAATTTGTTCGCAGCTTGAGGCTCTAGCCCTAAATGCGCCTTAGTCTAAATACATCATACACCATCAGGCATCTCTCATATTGTGGAGTTATACTTCATAACTGTTTTTGCCATCATTGCATCACTTGGGTACCTACCCACTCACTGACGAAGGGCCAAATAGCCCTGAAACAGTGCTGTCTGGGTGGTGGTACCTATCTGAGAATAAGTAACACTAGTCTTCTCCTTAGGTGAAGCGTTACTTATTTGAAGTAGTGCAATATCATGGCAACTCGTTGTGAAGGCATTCACAATATGAGATATAACCTAAAACGATGCCACCTTAAAAATTTTCTGTTTATTCAGAAATGGCTGTGTATTATGATGCTAAGCACTTTATATACATAGATTAATGACTAGCATCACAAATAGAAATATAAACAAAATATATTTATTAAGTTAAGACAAAGCTAAGTAATATTTGACAGGTGATCTCAAAATATTCCAAAATAAGCATTTGCAATGTTTATACAACAGTTTTGGTAAACATGACAATTATGGCTGAAATGTTATCAGAAGCCCTCAGTTTGCTTCAGTTTATCATTTTAAATGGAAAACAAAATGAAAAGTTCACCAGGTGCAAACTAATATTTAGTTGAACTGCCTCTGACCCTGATGACATCAGCAGCACACCGTCGAGGCATTGACAAGATCAGTTTCTGAAGATAATCAACTGATAGTTTGTGGTTCTAAGCACGAATTGTGGCTTCCTGAAGTTCACGAAGGGTCTTTGGTTTCTTTCTGGTAACTTCAGATTCCAAACGATGCCAACAGTTCTCTATAGGATTCAGGTCCGGGCTTTTTCCTGGCCAGCTAAGAGTTGTAATGGACTGTTCTTCCAACCATTTTTTCACCTGTAACAAATGTAAATGCATTATTGTCGAACCTGTAATGCAGAAATGAAGCTAAAGTAACTACAGAAGTGCCTGCTTACACTTTTTGCCTGATGAAAAGGAGCAGAGTCGTCACTGAAAGATGCAGTTATTTGGCGGGTTGAAATGGTCTCTAATGGTTGGCAGAAATTTGCCTTCCAATATAGCCAGGTATTCATTGGCATTTATGGAACCTTTTATAAACTGCACTCTACGATACGAAATGCATCCCCATATCATTTGGCTGGTAGGGAATTTCACTGTCAGTCTGGATAGTATTCTTCACCATGTCTACTGCGAATTTTATGTCACCCATCAGAGCAAGGCTCCATTTGACATGCTCCTTACACCAAATTAATCGGGCCTTTTTCATTTTTTGTGCGAGGAGGTGCTTCTTCTTAGGACGATGTACTAGAAGTCCATTTTTGAAGAGGCGTCTTCTGACTTACTGCACTTCCTATTACTCTTCCCAGTCTCTTTTCAGCTCATACGAAGAAGCTTTATGGTTTTTAAGGCATAAGCACCTTCAAAATGCAGTCCGTTTTGGTGTAGAGACTCGTTTGTGTCTGGTTCCTTTTTTCCTATCAGCAGAACCAGTATTCTTGAGTTTGGAAAGAAATCTACTCACTGTCAACTGATTACAAGACACTCTATAAGCAATATGATGGGAAGAACATCTGTCCTCATGTAAAGCAACAATAGCACTCTTTCTTCGTGGCGTGCGTCACCTGCATATAACTTGCTATTCTGACACAAGCAAGGAATGACTGCAACTCTTGCTGTGTGCTTATATAGCTGAAAGTAACAGCTGATGCAATATTATGTCATCACCTACATGTGTCAATCTTATCTGATGCAATCTGTAAGAAATATTGCCATATACTTATGTTATTTGGATGACAATTGCAGTTTTAAGGGGTGATGCACTTTCTTTGAACACCCGTGTACTTATCTATATACCCCCATCGGTGATTTAAACCTTGTGGTGCTTTGGACTGTATTATTATAAGCTGAAGGTGAGGTGTAGTGTATTTGCTTTTGTTGCCGTTTATATCACTTTTGTTGTCAAATTTATAATATCCAGTGAAGTTAGGGCAATAAAGCATTGGGATTGGAATGGGGTTTAAAGTAGCCAGAGTCAGAATGAGAACTCCTATTATAGTTATTGTTGTAGTAAGGTTTGATTTTGGACATCCGGGTTACAGTGCGGTCAGACAACGAACCTTGTCTGAGCACAATGAACCTGAGGGGGTTCTAATGGGAGGTCCAAACAGTTGCTCTGTGACCCTATTAGGGTTAATATTGGGTTTATGTAGGGTTAAATTGGCTTGAATGGCTGCTTTAATATGTTATCTGATAAACTTAACAGGTATTTTTTTCTGGATTAAATTAGCTTTTAGTTGTAAGGTTGTCCAGCATGTTTCCCTGGTTACTACAGATGTGTATTATTCTGTTAGTTTGATTTCTGATTGTGTTACCATGTACAGCCACTCCATGATTAATGTGAGGGTTGCATTCCATGGAACTTAGTTAATTCGGAATTTCCCCCATGCGTGTGCAGCACTCTCAACTATATTTGCGAATTTTTTGAAACAAAAAGAAATGTTCGACGAACATGTGAATAGAATTATTTATTGTATTTATTCAATTTTTTATCCCATGAGAAAATTGATAATTTTTTATCAATTTTTTATCTCAGGAAATATTACAAAAGCGTACAATTTAAAAAAATTTCAGAATTATAAAATAAAATTACATAAAAAGAGAGTGACAGATATAACGTCAGTAAGTTTTTCCTCATGAGCATCATTGCCAGAATCGACATCTTCAGCTGATAAGTATGGCGCTGCGGAAGTTGAGGACTGTCGAGATTTAGAAGGGGTCGGCCGCTCAACCTTACGAAAAACATATTAATGGATGACTGGATGGTGGCTTTTTTCTTTGCATGGTAGATTTCTTTGTAGCAACAAGCATATCATTTACCCTTCTATTAACTTTTAAGAATTGTTCGCTGTTAGGATCCATCTTCTCAAACCTCGCCATTGCCGATACAATTTCACGAAATGCCATTTCCATCTCTCTGGTGATGAAGCATCTTGGCTCCTCATTTGGTTCACCTTGAGCTTCGGCAGCATTTCCTTCTTTCACTAGGCGCCTCCGTAGCCAGGTGGGAAGGAGCAGCAGTGCGTAGCACACGCTTCTTGATTAGACCGGGGTTCGAGCCCGTCACCACCAAATACGGAGGATGCGGAAAGGTTAAGGAATGACCGCCGCATATCCTGGAGCAATATGGCCTTAGTTGCTAATGCTCCTAAAAACCAAACAACAACAACAACCTTCTTTCACTATCGCTGCCTGCAAGTCAATAAGTTCTTCATTAGATAATTCCTTCTCTTCTTCCTCTATTAACTTCTCCACATCTTTGGAAACAACCTCCAACTGAAGTAGCTCTGCAACCTCTACAATATTATCTGTAACCTCTTCATTTAATTTGTCTTTTTAAAACCCTTCAAAGCCTTTTATGTGCCGTGAGCATATTTTCTTCCATGCGCCATTTAAACAACGTTTAGTAATTTCTGCCAGGTCTTATTAATGTTTAAGATGCCATGGTAAATATTGTAAGATTTCCAAAAGTCTCTTAATGTAAAATTTTTCTCATCGTCTACTGCAGATAATGCCTGAGCAAATGTCGTACGTAAATAGTATGCTTTTAAATTCAAAATAACACCCTGATCCATAGGTTGAATGAGTGAAGTCATGTTTGGCAGTAGAAATATCACTTCACATTCGAATTGAAATCATCTAGATGAGTAGGTTGTCTAGGAGCATTATCTAATAGAAGCAAAATCCTGAAAGGAACGTCATTGTCTCTACAATATTGTTCAACCTCGGGAATGAAGCAGCATTTAAACCAATCCTCAAAGAGAGATATTGTTATCCATGCCCTCTGGTTCAATCGGAAATGCACGGGTAAGGTGGATTTATTGATGCCCTTAAATGCACGAGGATTTCGAGAATGGTACGCAACTGTTATTAATCTGTAATCTCCCGCTGAATTAGCCCCAAGCAAGAGCATGGCCCTATCTTTTGTGACCTTGAAACCTGGCATTGTCTTTTTCATGTTTGGCAATGTATGTTCGATCCGGCATTTTTTTCCAATACAGAGCAGTCTCGTCAACGTTAAAAATTTTGGAAATGTTTTAGTTCTATCTAATGGTGTATTTATAGGAAGAAGAAGAAAAAAACTCTTTATTATATACAGAAGGTACATTGCTGGATACAACAGATGGGCTGAGAGGTGGCAAATGAAGTTTAACATTGATAAATGTAAAGTACTACACATGTGAAACAGCAACCCCAGAGCAACGTATCAACTCTGTGGTACTACACTGACAGTGGTAGAGAATGAAAGGGACTTGGGGGTGGTTGTGCAGGCAGATATGAAGTTCTGTGAGCAGTGCAGACGGGCTGCAAGAGTAGCTCATGGAGTATTGTCAATGATATACAGGAATTTTTCCAGCAGGGATAAGGAGGTGATTATTCCATTGTATAAGGCGATGGTCAGGCCACACCTAGAGTACTGTATACAGGTCTGGAGACCTCATTTCAAGAAGGATATAGAGCTGCTGGAACGAGTACAGAGAAGGGCAACAAGATTAGTGAATAGAACAAAGGGGTGCTCTTACGAAGAAAGGCTTAAGTTTTGCAAATTACAGTGTCTGGAGACTAGGCACCAGCGAGGTGATCTGATAGAGGTGTATAAAGCCTTGAATGGTTTAAGCATGCTCAATGCTGATGGGATTCTTCCTCTAGCTCAGAAAAATCACCTGAGAGGGCATAAATTCAAATTGAGGAAAGACAGATGTAGGATAGACGTGCGGAAATTTGCCTTTAGCCAGCGGGTGGTTGGTTGGTGGAACAGACTTCCATCCCTTGTGGTGGAGGTTGATAGCCTAAATAAGTTTAAGGCTCAGCTGGACAGGTATTTTGAACGAACAGAGGGGTGAAGTGGAAGTGGGTTTTTTTTTTTTTTTTGGCTGATGCTGCATAAGCTTGCTTTCTTGCATCAAATGCCTCTACTAATGCTAATGCTAATGCTAACTCCCTTCACGGCTGCAAGCCAGGGGTTTACTTAAAAGAAATTACACAAAATAATAAACAAAGATGGAAAAAAAACCCCAGCATTATGACTCCAGAAAGGTTTGAACACTGGAGTGATGGATTCATGGCAGTGATGGATAGGTCCTTGTGAGCAGGTTCTAGTGTCCTCTGACGTGGTCCTGGGAAGGAAGTCGACCAAGTACTTTCTGCCTATATTTCTTATCGACTTAGAATTTGTAGAGGTCATCGTCCAAGGAGTGTATGTCTTGCAGCATTTGCGCAGGTAGGAACCGATCAAGTTATCTGAAGTTATAGTGGTTTTTTTTTTTTTTTCGGTGGGTCTTTCTCCAAATTTCTTAATTTGCAATCTGTGCAGGTTCAGTCTTATATGAAATTCTGTACTAGCATGTCTGACACATTGTATCCTGCATTCTTTGCATGTAATAAGGTGTATGAAATTTGCATATGGCAAAATACTGGGGAACATAATTTACTAGAACATTTCTTAAATTTTAGTTGGTTCTGCCAGGGTAAACTGTCCATATAATCTTTGATGTATGGGAAGAATTTGTTTCCATAGTCTTATCTATATATATATATATATATATATATATATATATATATATATATATATATAATATAAAATAGGCTTGGAAAGGATGAGATCTATCCAGTTATATTAACAAAGGCAGCAAAGTAGGTTAGCCATAATTATGACATCATCTTTGGATTCAGGGGAGGTCCCTATGGACTGGAAATGTGATTGAGCAATGGAACACCAATTCACTAAGGGTAATCAAAAGGTGACATGAGTAATTGCACACCTGTTAGCTTAACTTCTGTCCAGGTAAAATAATGGAGTCACTGGTTAAAGAGGTAATGCAGGACCATCTAGACAGGAATGCCATTATATTATATTCAGAGAATGGATTTAATTTTTTTACAGGGCATCTTCTGTGACCAATTTGATTGGATACGATGATGCAGCAACAAAGGAATTGGATGACAACAATTTTGATATCATATACTTGGATTTCAGGATAGCTTTTGATACTGTTGCACATAAAAGACTGTTGTATAAATTTGAGTGGTATGTGCATTAAGGGAAAGTTACTTCTAAGGATAATGACCATCAAATACGGAGGATGCGGGAAGGTCAGGGAATGACCACCACATATCCCTGGAGCAATATGGCCTTAGTTGCTAATGCTCCTAAAAACCAAATAACAAAAAAACAACTTCTAAGGATAAAGGGATGGTTGAGAGGAGAGAGTGATCATAAATGGAGACGGTTCTTCATGGGCTAATATTATTAGTGGAGTCTCCCAGGGTTCAGTGCTGTGCACCTTGTTGTTTTACATATTTATTAATGATATTGATGAAGGTATATCTGATTTAATATTTAAGTTTGCAGATGATACAAAGGTTGGCATGGTTGATGCCAGTAATCAAAGGATGCTGCTGCAGTAAGATCTAGAAAAATTAGGCAGATGGGCTGAGAAGTGGCATTTGAAGTTTAACTTTGCCAAATGCAAGTACTGCATATCGGTTGCAGTAATTTGAGATTAACGTACCAACTGTATGGTGTTATACTCAGGGTAGTGCAAAATGAAAAAGACCTAAAAGTATTTGTACAGATAGATATGAAGTTCTCTCATGAATGCAGACAGGATGCCATATAGTTTTATCAGTGATATACAAGAACTTTGCTGACAGGGTTAATGAGATGGTTGTTGCTGTTGTTATTTGGTTTTTAGGAGCATTAGCAACTAAGGCCATATTGCTCCGGGGATATGCGGTGGTCATTCCCTGACCTTTCTGCATCCTCCATATTTGGTGGTCACGGTCTCGAACCCCGGTCTAATCAAGAAGCATGTGCTACGCGCTCTGCTCCTCCTACCCACCTGGCTACAGAGGCACCCATTGCATTGTACAAAGCACTGTTTAGGCTGCATCTTGAGTACTGCATACAGGTTTGGAGGCCTCATTTTAGGAAGGATATGGATCTACTACCACGGGTACAGAGAAGGGCATCATAACAGACTGGTGAAGTGAACAAAAGGCTGCTCTTATCAAAAATGGCTTCAAATCTGCAAATTGCAGCACCTGGGGACTCGGCGCCTGCAAGGAGAGAACTGATTGCGGTGTTTAAGGTTTTGATTGGATTGAGCAAGCTCTTTGCTGATGGCATTCTTCCTCTTGCTCAGATTACAAGCATGTGTGGGCATAAATTCAAAGTTGGGGAAAGATAGATGTAGTATCTAATGATTAGTGGTGGTGTGCCTTTAGCTGGAAAGTGGTTGATTGTTGAAACAAACTTCCATCTGTTGTGAAAGTGGGTAGAATAAATTCAAGAGAGAACTAGACAAATTATTGGGCAGGATAGACAGGTGATGTGGGAAGGTTTTTTTTTTTTTTTTGCTGATGCTCTGTAATCTTATGCCTGCTAATACTAAATCATACTTGCATACTTGTCTATGCTACCCACTTCTTCACCCTTTTAAATTGCAGAATCATTTTCACATATCCAGGTTGCAGAAACTTCCCCTGAATGTTACTATAGGTGAAGGTTTGATTACTTGTTTTAATATAGCTGAATAGATTTCTTGTTTTGTTTTTGTACATGACAGGAGTGTCTGCCTTGAATAATAAATTGAATCTTTTTGGAAAATAGAATTTTCTTCCACTGTTCAGTTGTCCATCTAGCATATTTTCTTTTAGAAGCTGTTTTGTTGGAGGGCATCTTGCCTTTCGACCAACGTCTGAGACAAATTGTGGAGTCATGGACATGATTTCCAGGGTTGGCAAGTTCTTTTTGAAGACAAAACTTGTTTTCTGTGGGCCAATCTTAGATTTTCTAACAAGGACAGTGTCATCTCTGACTTTGTTTTCTACTTCAGAGAAACCGACCCTGTTTCTTTCTTGCATTGTAGAATATTATTTATAGCACTGTACTCACTCCACATTTTTGCTATTTCTCTTTGGGTCATTTGCATATGTTAAGACAACGTTACAATTTTTATTCCTTTCTTTTCTCTGGTGTGATATCCTAGCTGAAACATGAAAAAACACAGTAAACCATAAATACACTTCAAACCATTTAACTGCAAAACTGCTATTAAAATGAGCAATTATAAGGAAAATTAATTAAAGCAGCCCCTTCCACTCTGTTTAAAATAACATAATTTGTTGTGAAGTAACAATAAAATTTTCTTTCAACAGTTTTCAGTGCATAAAACCAACATTTTCTTATCACAAGTGCTTTTTTCCATTAATTCGTGCACTACTGTAAATTAAAAATATTCAGGTTTTCAGAATGTCAGTAGTCATGCCTTTCACATGGAGTGGACCAATGGAATTTATCCTATCCCTTCTAGTGTTTAACATATGCAAAGAATTCTTTGCTACTTTATGTTGTACTGTGTGCATACTCCTGAGTAACTAGATTATCCATTAATTTATACGTGTAGGATTCTATGCTTTGGACAATTTTATAATCATCCTATGAATTTTCATCTTTTCCACTAAACAGCTGTGAGGATTGTGTGTATAAATATTTTAGTAGCTTCTGTGATTACTTCTCTGAACACTTCCAAACTGGCATTTGCATTTATTAACATCAGTTACTCTCAAATTTCAAAGAATTTAAAAAAAAAAAAAAGAAGCTGTCTAAGTCTGTTGTATGTAATCATCTTTGTGAAAAGCGAATCCTCTTTACCAGTAACAGCAGTTATTTCTTCTCATAAATTCCACATCAATATGCTGTGTTCACTGTTACCTTGTGGTTCCTTTACTTGAAGATTCTTAATACAGGAAGAATCACTGATGATAATCACATTAAAGTATTGTTTGTTCTGGGTAGCTTTTAACATGCTGTTGTAGAGTAGGAAGCAGGTCCAGAAATTGCTGATTGAGTGGCTAAGTCACAAGTTCCACCTATATATCTGGAAAGTTCAAATCTCTCATGGTAGGATATTCCAGTTTTTTGCCTCACTCTATTTTGTCTGCATAATTGTTCATTATATGCATCACAGTTATTTGACATGTAGCATACTTGTGATTTCACTTTTGTTTTCTTAGTTTTTGTCACCCCAGACTGACTCAGCATTACACTAGCAACATGCGCCAGTTAGTTGGGTTTTTTTTGTTTTATTCCAAAAGCTAACCCCTTCTCTGATAAATCAAAATGGGCCGTAGTACTGGATTCCATGGTTTGAGATAATAATAATAATACAGCACAATGCAGTTCTCTGGTCTTAAATGTAAAAACTCCCATCGCTCCTCTCTTACGTAGTGGAATAGTATACTGTGTAACTTGCCATGATTGCGGCAGTTGCTATATAGGGCAGAGCTCAAGACACCTTCAGGATTGCCTGCAGAGCACAGATCGATTAGCTTAGGTGACACTGATCACTCCGCATGCAATCACGGAACATTTCTTGTTAACCCATCATGACCTTAACCCCAGATGTGATTGTAAGGTTATTGACCAATCCCAGTACTACTGCCACCACCTTTGGTTAGAATCGTTAAATATATCAAGCTGTCCAAAAGGCTTAAATTGCAGCAAGGGTACAATACTACACCCCATCTTTGAATCAACAGTTTTGAAACTCGACAAATGCTGGCAGCTATCCCATACATGTCTGTGCACCAACAATGAACACCGACCTAGTGAATAATGTTTGCACAATCTTGCGACTATTGTGCACATCTGAGCACGTACAACTCATTTAATATTTATTTTATTTTATTCTATCTCTAATGTCTGTATTTTGTTATTCTGTATGCATTTATTCACTTGCTGAAGAAGGGGTTCGTTTACCCTGAAAGCTACAAATTAATCTTAGTTATTGTCTCTACTGGATGTGCTGTATTATTATTATTATTATTATTATGATGTCCTGTGTTGTCTGCCTTTTTTTTGTACTCATTGTATTCAAATTCTGCCTACCTGTTTTCTTATCAGTGCATGACACTGATATAGGGTAGGCAGAATTTGTCACTGTGTCTAATGCTATGTATGCATTTCATCAATTTATTTACTTTAATAATTGTGGGAGGGCTCCCATGTGGAATCCTCTCAGCAGGTTTTATGTCCCTCCCCCCTTGATTTCCAGGTTCAGAAACTGCCTGAGAGCAAAGTGACAAGGTGCACCATCTTGCTGAAACGCTGTATAACCTATAAGTCCTAAACATGTTAGTTCAGAAATAAAGTAATTCTGAAGCATTTCCAAATAACTCTCACTATTAACAACCCATTCCTGGCCTTCCAGGTCGTGGTTTATCATTGACGGAACCTGTTTCTTTAAATTTTGAATACAGGATACATGAACAGTGCCTAATTGAATAATAATTGTGCATATAGTGTTACTTACCACATCCACTGCTTTTTTATTAGTTTCTAAAATTTTAAATCACAGATAAATGGAAATCACAGCACAATCACAGCACAAAAGTTAAAATTCCCCATTATAAGACATTCTGCTTTATTGACCCAGTCTATTTCTCTGTATAGCTGTTTGCTATACTCATCGCAGTCTTTAGGCCTGTAACATACACTCCCACTCTCAATTTTATTTTCTCAGTGTTTATATCACACCACACTTTTAGTTTAAGCTAACTCTTGCATACCATGAAATAGTTTTCTTATTAAATTGCTTTCAAATATTTCTAGTTTTCCGACAACATTGCACTAGTCACCTATGCTGACTAGCACATTGCCTTAGATTTAATGTGCTTCATAACTAGGAGTATAAACTACTCTGCCCCTCCTGTCCTGTCTGTCTTTCCTGTATACATTGTATTCCCCATATTCAAATTCAGCATCACTTATATCTGAGTAACTCCATGTATCCACAATCCCTACGTTGTCTGCCTTTGATAACTTAAGCAGTACTTCAAATTCATCAAATTTACTTGTTCACTGATGACCCATAGTAGAGCTTTAAATCCCCGATACCTTGCTTTCCAGGCTGCTGCATTTTTCTGTAGAAGCAGTGCAAGAATCACTTTCACTTCTGCTCTAGTTAATGTCTTATTCTGTGTATCCTTCCGTAGCTAGCAGTTTTCCAACCCACCTCACTGCCTCTTTACCATCAGCAAATCTTGCACCCATTCTATTTAAGTGTATTCCATCCCTGTAAAAATAGTCTCTCCTGTTAACAAGCACAGTTAATGCTAAGAAAAATTCTAACCCATGAGACTTGCACAGTCTCTCCAGGAATGAGTTGCTTGACAAGACTCTTAATATGTACTCCCTCCTGTTGTGTGTCTAGGCAGATTTGTAGATACTTTTGTACCTCCAAACTTTTTCTCATCATTGCACTGTACCTGTTAGGTAAGTCCTCAGATCTTACTCTTAAAATCTTTAGTGCCAATGTGTAAACAATATCACCTTTTTTGCTCTTCAAAGAAGGTATCTGCTGTACAACGTCATCTACTTTTGCCCCTCGCAGACCTACCCTGGTACAATATGGATGATTATCTAGCTTATGGTTTTATTGAAAGCCTATTCGACTCAAGCAGCCTATGTGTCTTAGCAAAGCAGATTCACAAACACAAAAATAAAAAAAAAATACACTGTGTGGCTTGGATTTTTCGAAAACTTAATGAAGTATCAAGTCAACTTCAAGGGAAATTAATTATGGTGAAAACTAGAAATATTTGAAGCTATTTTTATTGTTCAAGGTTTAGGCCAAAATGGATGTCAGATGAACTAATGAGGCATATGGCAGAGAAGAAAAATGCATGGGATACTTACAAATTAACACATGACACAGAAGCCTATGATAGATACAAGTTGATATGCAACCAAGTTACAAAGGAGGTTAGGCAGGCAAAGGCAGATTACGAGAAATCCTTGGCAAGGGATGCAAAGAAAAACAGCAAAGAGTTCTTTACTTATGTTAACTCTAGAAGGAAGGGGATGAATCAGATTGGTCCACTTGATATTGATGGGTCAACTGGTGATGATCCTGCTCAGGTAGCTAACAAACTAAATGAATATTTTGCATCGACATTCACACATGAGGAGTTATTCAGCAAGGGGAATGCCAGAGGTGTATTCAGCTCTAGCAGTAAGCTACAGAATCTTGAAATAACTGGGAGTAAAGTGGAGGAGAAACTGTTGAAGATAAACACAAGAAAGGCACCCGGGGTGGAAGGGATCTATCCAGTTATATTAAAGGAGGCAGCAAAGGAAGTAAGCAAACCCTTAGCCATAATTATGAGAGCTTCCTTGGACTCAGGGGAGGTACCCATAGACTGGAAATGTGCAAATGTGACCCCAATTCACAAAGTAGGATCAAAGGCTGACACAAGTAATTATAGATCTGTGAGCTTAACTTCTGTTCCAGGAAAATTAATGGAGGCACTGGTTAAAGAAGCACTGCAGGATCATTTAGACAAGACTTCAGTTATAGCTCAGACACAGCATGGTTTTGTTAAGGGGAAGTCTTGCCTGACCAACTTGATTGGATATTATGATGCAGTCACAAAAGAACTGGATGCAGGGAATAACTTTGATATTATATACTTGGATCTTAGAAAGGCTTTTGATACTGTTGCACATGGAAGACTGCTACACAAATTGGAGCAGGTGACATTGGAGGCAAATTGCTGCTATGGATAAAGGGGTGGTTGAGGGGGAGAAGACAGAGAGTGGTAATCAATGGACACTGCTCATCGTGGACTAATGTTATTAGTGGAGTCCCTCAGGGCTCAGTGTTGGGTCCATTATTGTTTTCTGTATTTATAAATGATATTGATGATAGTATATCAAGCTTAATGTCCAAGTTTGCAGATGATACAAAGGTTGGCAGGGTTGTCAAGGACACTACTGACACTATGCTGCTGCAACAGGATCTGGAAAGGTTGAGCAGATGGGCTGAGAGGTGGCAAATGAAGTTTAACATTGACAAATGTAAAGTACTACACATGGGAAACAGCAACCCCAGAGCAACGTATCAACTCTGTGGTACTACACTGACAGTGGTAGAGAATGAAAGGGACTTGGGGGTGGTTGTGCAGGCAGATATGAAGTTCTCTGAGCAGTGCAGACGGGCTGCAAGAGTAGCTCATGGAGTATTGTCAATGATATACAGGAATTTTTCCAGCAGGGATAAGGAGATGATTATTCCATTGTATAAGGCAATGGTCAGGCCACACCTAGAGTACTGTATACAGGTCTGGAGGCCTCATTTCAAGAAGGATGTAGAGCTGCTGGAACGAGTACAGAGAAGGGCAACAAGATTAGTGAATGGAACAAAGGGGTGCTCTTTCGAAGAAAGGCTTAAGTTTTGCAAATTACAGTGTCTGGAGACTAGGCACCAGCGAGGTGATCTGATAGAGGTGTATAAAGCCTTGAATGGTTTAAGCATGCTCAGTGCTGATGGGATTCTTCCTCTAGCTCAGAAAAATCACCTGAGAGGGCATAAATTCAAATTGAGGAAAGACAGATGTAGGATAGACGTGAGGAAATTTGCCTTTAGCCAGCGGGTGGTTGGTTGGTGGAACAGACTTCCATCCCTTGTGGTGGAGGTTGATAGCCTAAATAAGTTTAAGGCTCAGCTGGACAGGTATTTGGAACAAACAGAGGGGTGAAGTGGAAGTGGGTTTTTTTTTTTTTGGCTGACGCTGCATAAGCTTGCTTTCTTGCATCAAATGCCTCTACTAATGCTAATGCTATTTAATGAGAAAACAATTTTGTGGTATGCAAGAGTTAGCTGAAATCAATGAATCTTTCACCAAGAATGATCTTAAGAATTATTCAGATCATTTATATTCTTTAAAAGGTGAAATGAAAAATAGATTTTCAGATTTATTTTCTTTTGGGTCTGCTATTGAAGAAATTCAAGGACTCATTGAATTAAAATGTAACGAAGAAGGCAAATATAAATTCGAAAAAGGTGGAACGGCTGAGTTGTGGTGTTCAAAAAAACAACTAAAACCTCTTTATCCAACAATGTGGTCTGAAATGGCCAAATACTTATTTGTTTTCCGTCTTATATGGTTGAAAGTGGTTTTAGTTCAGTAAATAAAATATTAACAATGGAAAGAAACAGAATTCATATATGTTCAAGAGGAGACATTAGAATTAAACTTACTAACATCATACTGAACATTGACCATCAGGCTCAGGGAACCCATTGAATAAAAAGAGTAAGTATAAAGAAGTGTTTCTCAACCTTTTTTTAATTATTGCCCCCTAAAAGGCTGTTAGGTGCCTCCGTGGTTAGGTGAGGAGGAGCAGCAGTGCGTAGCATACGCTTCTTGATTAGACCGGGGTTCGAGCCCGTCACCACCAAATACGGAGGATGCGGAAAGGTCAGGGAATGACCACTGCATATCCCGGAGCAATATGGCCTTAGTTGCTAATGCTCCTAAATAACAAACAAACAACAAAAGGCTGTTTTAGACAATTTTTTTTTTCCTAATCGCTCCCTAAAAGACTGTTTTAGACAATTTTTTTTCCTAATCGCCTCCATGAAATTTTAAACAAGAAAATACTTTATACTTACTCTTTTTATTCAATGGGATCCCTGAGCATGATGTTTGATGTTCGTTAGTTTAATTCTAACGTCTCCTCTTGAACATATATGAATTCTGTTTCTTTCCTTCGTTAATATTTTATTTACTGAACTAAAACCACTTTCAACCGTATAAGACGTTGGAAAACAAAGAAGTACTTTGGCCATTTCAGACCACATTGTTGGATAAAGAGGTTTAGTTTTTTTTTTTGATCCCCACAACTCAGCTATTCCACCTTTTTTGAATTTATAATTGCATTGTTCATTACATTTTAATTCACCGAGTTCTTGAATTTCCTCACTAGCAGATCCGGCATCACATCCAATTTGATCTAACATCCATGACTTCACTTCAAAAGAAAGTAAATCTGAAAATATATTTTTCATTTCGCCTTTTAAAGAACACAAATGATCTGAATAATTCTTAAGATCATTCTTGGTGAGAGATTCATTGATTTCATCTAAATCTTGCATACCATGAAATTGTTTTCCCCTTAAATGGCTTTCAAATATTTCTAGTTTTTCAGTGAAGGCTTTTAATACACGTTTGCATTCTTCCCCTTAATTAATTTCCCTTGAAGTTGAATGAAGTGATTCATTAAGTGAAAACTTAATGAAGTGATACTTCAATAAGTTTTCATAAAATCCAAGCCATATAGTTTGTTGTTTTTGTGTTTGCCAATCTCCTTTGCTAAGACACATAGGCTGTCTTGAGTCGAATGGGCTTTCAGTAAAACCATGTTAGATTTTCATCCAGATAACTGTCAACACCTTTTCTTTTCAGCACTTGACATGATTGATAATGGGTTGAATAACTACAAAGAATTAAATAATAAAATATAAACTTTTTATTTAACTTACATAGCCCATGTCACTGACCTGGTAATGAAAAATAAACAACTTTCACAAGGAAACAATAAGTCAATACTAATTTTTGCTTAAAAAGTAGAAAAAATAGACAGACATTTCCTCATCCCATCCATGTCTCATATACAGTACTGACCAATGAAACAAAAGAATAAAATAAATAAACCACACCCACCATGCCGCCCCGAGGTCGCAGCTGTTGGAAACGTACAAACCCCAAGGTTTGTGGGAACATTATCTCTAGAAGCACTTAGCATTAGTAGAGGCATACAATGTAAGAAAGCAAGCTTATGCAGCATCAGCCAAAAAAACAAAAACCCCTTCCATTTCACCCATCCATTCATTCCAAATGCCTGTCCAGCTCAGACTTAAATTTATTTAGGCTATCAAACAAAATATGGAAGTCTGTTCCACCAATCAACCACCCTCTGGCTAAAGGCAAACTTCCACACATCCATTCTTTAACTGTCTTTCCTCAATTTGAATCTATGCCCCCTCAGGTTCTTAATCTGGGCAAGAGGAAGAATCCCATCAGCAGTCAGCTTGCTCAACCTATGCAAGTCTTTATACACCTCAATCAGATCACCTCGCAGGTGCCTACTCTCCAGGCACTGCAATTTGCAGAACTTAAGCCTTTCTTTGTAAGAGCACCCCTCTGTTCCCCTTTGTTTCGTAGGCATTTAATGCCTACAAAAAGCAAAGGTGGTTGAATTAAATCATGCCTGCTATCTTCCTTTTATCAAAATTTCTCACAAACTCCTAATATAATATACCTGTATGTTAAAAATCAGTTATCTCAGGAAAATAAAAATAAAACCCAATGAGAGAAATTAACCATTAAGAAATAAGATGTGTCGTGTAGGGATGAATTTTGGAAACCATTGTAATAACCATGATTTTTTCGCCCCTGTTGAGAATCTTGGTATAGTTTTCTTGTTTCCCCCATGAAAATTTAAACAAGTGTTTTATTGTTTAAATTTTCATGGGGCCAATCAGAAAAAAAAAAAAAAAAGTTTAATAAAGCCCTTCAAGGGGCAATAGTTAAAAAAAAAAGGTTGAGAAACACTGGTCTAGTCTAATAAAGGAGGTAGTTTTCTCATATATTTTCTTCAAAATCATAATGCATGTGATGTATATGCCTTGTCTTTCCAGTGTCGGAAACATTGCCTTACGCTGTATGGAGTCAAATGCCTTTTCATAATCCACAAATGCCAGGCATGATGGCATTTTATATTCATTTGCTTTCTCCATTAGCTGTGTTGTTATGTGAAGGTGATCCTTAGTTGAGAATCCTGCCAGCTTGCTCTTTCAGTTGATTCTCATCATGTATTATTTCTCATCTGTTATTAATGACCCTTGTGAGCAACTTTTAGATGTGGGACAACAAGCTAATTGGTCTATAATTTACAATTTCTGATTTATCTCCTTTCTTATGCAGTAAAATTATGAGTGCATTATTCCACTCCTTAGGCGTCGCACCTTTTCTAATGTATTTTGTTGAACAGCCTTGCCAGTTTCTGTGTCACATCTCTTCCTCCTAATTTTAATAACGCTACAGTGACTTCTTCTACACCTGGGGTTTTTTGATTCATCGTTTTCTTCAATGCATGTTCTACCTCATCAGGAAGAATATCGGTTATGCCATATGTGTTGCTAATTTGTGATCAATCTTCCCCATTGCTGGCATCATTCCGTGCTCCATATATAATAGTTTAAAGTAGTCTTCTGCCATTTTTGAATTATGCCTTCTCTGCTATTTATAAGTACACCATCACTATTCTTCAGATTCAGTATGATTTATATTTTTGTATATTCTTTCTGTACTGCTCATGACTGCTGATTTAAATCCTTTGTTTTCCCTTAATGCTTTAATCTTCTTATGTCCTCTCTGAATCTCTAATGGCTTTGCATAACTCAGTATACTCAATTTTGTCCTTGTCAGTGTTTAATCTTGCTGTTCATTTATCATCTTCAGTTCATCACGACAAGTGTTTCTTGACTAATTTTTTCTTCTTTGGATTTCTTTTTACTTATAGTTTTCTCAGGCTTTATCACTTTCAGAAACTTGTTTTCCTCATCCTGAAAGGTCTGCAGAAGCTCAGTCTTGTTCCTAAGTTCCAGTACATACTGCCTTTCCTCCTCTTCTGTTATCTCAAAGACCTTCATATATTTTTTTTTCTTTCTTTCCTTACATATATATATATATATCAAGTTTTCCTTATATATATCAAGTGTGCATGTTACCATTCTTTGATCACTTCCAACATTTTCTTTGTTCAGGACAGTAATATCATTTACAGTATATCTTCTGTTAGTGAGGATTAAGTCAATTTCATTAGTTGTTAATCCATTTGGGCTTTTCCCTGTCCACTTTCTGTTCACCCTTGTTAGTTAGTTAGTTAGTTATTTGGTTTTTAGGAGCATTAGCAACTAAGGCCATATTGCTCCGGGATATGCGGTGGTCATTCTCTGACCTTTCCACATCCTCCGTATTTGGTGGTGACGGGCTCGAACCCCGGTGTAATCAAGAAGCGTATGCTACACACTGCTGCTCCTTCCCACCTGGCTACGGAGGCGCCTTGTTCACCCTTGTCTTGAAAAAAGTGTTCATTACTGACATTCCTTGAGATTCTGCAAATTCCACAAGTCTTTCACATCTTCCATTTCTTTCACCAGTTACAGAATTTCCATTTCTGTGCTGCTTTGTCTCTTTCTAACCTTAGCATTGAAGTCCCCCCATAATGATGGTGTAGCGAGTTTTCTGTTCATCTAGAAGTCTTTCAATTTCAGTGTATATTTCTTCAACCTCTTCATCATCATGGCTCGATGTTGGTGCATATATCATTATAATCTTTCGTTTGTACCTCTTAGAAATCCTGAGGAGTAGTAGTCTTGACACCCTTGGTGATGTACTTTTGAATTCCTAAGTGTTGTTTTTAATATCTTTATGGACCAGAAAGCCAACTCTCCACCTTTACTCTTTTCACTGTTTGCATTGGTGTACAGCAGATTTCCACTTGATAAACTTATAAGTGATTCATTTATTCTTATTTTTTCAGCCAAGCTGATTATATTGCAATTCCCATTTTCTGATTCCTTTTCGAGCTCTAATATCCTATCTTCACCAATGAGTGATCTTACATTGTGACAGGCCAAGTTTCGTTTTTGTGCTTTTCAGCCTAGTTGTACTCAGAGATTCTTTGCACACCCTTCTTCCATTCTGATCTTCTTGTAGCCATAAGAGTGAAAGCTGCTGGTGACTGTGGGCCATTTGTTTTGTCTGGTTGTCATATTTAATAAAGTGTTGGGGGATTTGGTCTTTTCCTCTTTACACTGACCAGGCATCTTGAACAGAACCAGTCTACTCATTCGTTTCCAACAAAGTGCTGTAACAGGGCTTACCAACAAGGTGTGCATGAGTGGATTTTAGGTAGGCCAATGAAACTCCTCCTAAATCTTCTAAAATAAAAAGATATGGGATCCATCGGTGTTTTTGACTGAGTGTCCTGTTAGACAGAATGCCTGTTCCTCTCTAAGGATACATGAACAGTGCCTAATTGAATAATAATTGTGCATATAGTGTTACTTACCACATCCACTGCTTTTTTATTAGTTTCTAAAATTTTAAATCACAGATAAATGGAAAGCAAATTTCAAATTAAAATAACTGAAAGAGCAACAAAAGCAAAGTGGCTTAATATTATGTTGACTGCACCCTTACTTTATACTTAACATTTAGTATATCAGTAAAGTGAATCAAGTAATAATGAATAAAATTCTATATATTGAATGTATAAAATAATTATTTAGATCATTTTTATTTAGTATTTTGTTATTAATTTTTATTTCAGGTTCCTAGAGTAATAATGTCTTTATGGGATGCATTACTAGAGCTTGATGATCTGACAGCATCTACTAGTAGCATTTTGATGCTTTTATCTTCCCTCCTATCTTATCCAAATTCTGACAATTCAAAATGGTGAGTTACTTTTGTTTTTTTTTTCCGTATGAATTCATATTGTTTATGTATTTCATCAGTTAATGTGCCTGTTCTGCAGTGTGACTGAACTGCCATATGTACTTATCCCTATCCTTTAAAATGTGTATAACCTAGGTTTTTGTGAATATGTAATTTAATTTAATTTTTTTTTTTTTTTTTGGATATTACTTGAGTGACATGATGCATAGGTAAACTGTGTTATTTGAATATAATAAAGAACTGAAACCTGTGTTGGTTTAATTATGTTTATTTCCCATTTCAAAATATGTGCAAACATTTCATGCTATTTTCTTAGCATTTCCAGTAACTGTTAATACAGTAACTAAGGTTATTATTAAGGAATTCTTAAAATTCTACATTAGAAAAATTCTCCAACAATAATCCTGATGAAGATAAACACTTCATCAACAGACAGGTTTCAAGCCTCGTGTTCATTTAACTGTCAAGTAACAGCATCGTTACAAATGCTATTATGAAAATGCATACAGACCATCTGAACAGATAATCTACTGTAGAACTGGCGAAATATTTTGAGTTTGCACCTTGAATGAAGATAGGTCCTTATGCATCATGTATCAGTGAAGAAATAGCTCAAATAACTAAAATACATAACATTTTTATCAGGTATACAAAAACCACAACAATAAAAGACGTGTTAAAAGTCCGTCTTTACCCCCCCCCCCCCCTCCAAGTCCCTCAACACAAAAAACCCTATATATTATCTGTGATGTAAAAATTTCCCTGCAGCTTACATAGGAGAAAGCAAGAGAACTTTTTTTTTTTTTTTTACAAGGATTAAAAGAGAATGGCGGGAGGGGTTTGAAAAATGGTTTGGGAACTTTACAGTTGACACTGATGACAAGGAGTTAAAACTGGAATTGACAACAGAAATTTCTAGAAACATAACTAATTAATTTAATCCAAGTAAAGGTAAAGAGATTTGAAAACAAATCTGTTTACCTTTGCTCTCTTTATGTATTTGGTATTTTCAAATCTGTTTACCTATTATAGTGTTATAGTGTTTTCACTTGGATTAGACTAAGTTATATGTTTCTAAAAATTTCTGTTGTTGATTCCAGTTTTTAATTTCTCCTCTTCATAGTGTCAACCATAAAGTTCACAAGCCCTTTTAAAAACCCTTTTAATCCTTGTTAAAAAAAAATTATTTTGTTTACAAAAATTTTATTCTCATTTTTATTTATGCTTATGCGTTTTACCCTTTGGCTTTTGGTTTACATCAGAAATGAAGACACATTTTGCTGTTTTGCTTGCAATCCTGGTTGTTAATACCTGATGAGAGGCTTGTTTTGTAAGTTATGTGGCAACATCCTTGTTTTGTCAATTTTGTAATTATTTATCTTGTATTATACAAATTTTTGTTATCTCCCTAATTTTTTTCCTACCCCCTCACTTTATATATATGTTTCACCCATAAACAAGTTGCTAACTTCTTGTCATTTTGTGTGATGGTTGTATTGCAAAGACAGCTGATAAGTGCTTACTTATTATTAATTTCTTATATAAAATTAACCTTAAAACAGAATTCTTTTAGTTAGATCTGAGTTTGAGTTAGATTGAGAATTAATTATCAAAATTTTTAGATAATTAATGCTACTAGAATTTTAAGAATTCAATAATAATAACCCTTAGTTACTGTCTTTGGAGTCACTGAAGAAGTGATAAGAAAATTTGGAGCAGAATGGTATTAAGGGTAAGTTGCTACAATGGATAAAAGGATGGTTAAGTGGGAGAAGACAGAGGGTGGTAATCAATGGGTGCTGCTCTTCGTGGACTAATGTTATTAGTGGAGTCCCACAGGGTTCGGTGTTGGGTCCACTGTTGTTTTGTGTATTTATCAATGATATTGATGAAGGTATATCAGGCTTAATGTCGAAGTTTGCAGATGACACAAAGGTTGGCAGGGTTGTTAATGACAGTAATGGCAGTGTGCTACTGCAACAGGATCTAGATAATTTGGGCAGATGGGCTAAGAAGTGGCAACTGAAGTTCAACCTTGACAAATGCAAAGTACTGCATATGGGTAGAAGTAACCCCAGAGAAACGTACCAACTGTGTGGTACTACACTTAAGGTGGTAGAAAATGAAAAAGACCTGGGAGTAATTGTGCAGTCAGATATGAAGTTTTCTGAGCAATGCAGACAGGCTGCTAGGGCAGGTCATGGGGTTTTGTCAATGATATATAGGAATTTTGCTAGCAGGGAAAAGGAGGTGATTGTCCCTCTGTATAAGGCAATGGTCAGGCCACGCCTTGAGTACTGCGTACAGGTCTGGAGGCCTCATTTTAGGAAGGATGTAGATTTGCTTGAGCATGTACAGAGAAGAGCAACACGATTGGTGAGGGGAATGAAGGGATTCTCTTACCAAGAGAGGCTTAAGTTCTGCAAATTGCAGTGGCTGGAGACTAGGCACCTGCGCGGTGATTTGATTGAGGTCTATAAGGCCTTGAATGGGTTGAGTACGCTTAATTCTGATGGAATCCTTCCACTTGTTCAGATTACGAACCTACGGGGACATAAGTTCAAATTAAGAAAGGACAGATGTAGAATAGATGTGCGGAAATTTGCCTTTAGCCAGCGGGTGGTTTAATTGCTGGAACAAACTTCCATCTGTCGTTGTGGAAGTTGATAGGTTAAATAAATTTAAGGAGGAACTGGACAGGCATTTGGAGGGAATGGTGTGATTTTTTTTTTTGGCTGATGCTGCATAAGCTCCTACACTTGCTTTCTTGCATCATGTGCCACTACTACTACAAGTACTACTACTACTAATACCATGAAACGTTTAACTTCCTTTTTTACTAATAATAGAATAGCAATTGCTTCCTTTTTTACATGTTTCTAGATTTAAAATAAACATAATTAATCCAATATAGGGGTTTGAGTGCTTTATTATCTTCAAATAATTTAATTTTTAAGGAATGATTTTTTTTCCCTGACTCAATTTAAATTTGGTGAAAAATTTGGATAGGAATTTGGGTCTTTGAATACAATTACATTTATGTTAAATAATGTTTAACTTACACCTCCAGGATCTCAATTGGCAGTTTTTTTGTGTGTATTGTTTCAGAATTTTTTATAAAAAATGCCCATGTAGTTTATAATGAAAAATGCTTATGGATAATTGTGCTTTCTGACAAAGTTCTTTGAGCTTTGTCAGAAAGCACAATTATCCATAAGCATTTTTTCAACAGGCTTCTTAAACAGCTAATAGAGTTCTATCAGTGAACTTTGCCTTAGTGATAAAGAGATCATTATTCCATTGTATAAAACAGGGCTGCACCAAGGAGAGTTCAACATGCACATGCACTAAGGCAAAGCTCATTTAGAGGGGTATCACACCATCACAGTACGGATAGCTTAAGATTTATTTGGTTTTAATATGCTTATGTTAAGTGGTGGTGCAGCAAATTTTATATATATAGTGCCGTTTTAATTTTCTGCAAACTTTTGCTGACCATCACTGTATTGTTACACATAATTTATACTGTAGAAAAAAAATTTCGAACCAAAATCAATATTTTATGTAAATTTTGAATGTGTGGGAATGACAAATATTTCTTACTGGTGGGATCTTGGTGTTTTTTTTGGGAGTTGATTTATTGGTGCAGCGACAGTTGTTATTGCTGTTATTATATTATTTAATAAATAACAGAAAAAGTTTTGAGAGATAGGCTAAGTGGTGAGGCACTCTGGTATAGAAGCTACATGTTTGACCGACTAGAGTTCGAGGCTTGTCTGACTACTATACAGTAAACCCCCACTATTCGCGGTATCTGTATTCGCGGTTTCGCGTATTCACGGTCGCCGATTTAATATAAAATGAAACCTAAAAAATGTGAATTTTAAAGCGCCGTGAACATTTTCCGCCACAAAAAAACATGGGTGTGGCTAAAATTATCTTTCCCAGTCAAAACAGCGCTCAGTAGGTGTGGGAGGGTGACAAAATCGCGAGCGTGGATGTTTCTCGCTAATCCTTGTTGAGTATGTATTATGCGCTTGTCATGGAAGGTTTCGTCGTTTGCTTTTAATTTATATGCTTATAAATTGAATAAATTTATCAATTTATAAATTGATATGTTTACAAAAGTGATAAATCTACCATTTTGCAGTGTAAAACAGACTTTTTCGAGCGTGTTAGCGGAAGAAAGTGACTTTATTGTGGACCAGTTCTTTCTAACCCGTACAAAAATATGGCTACGAATAACAAGGGAAATGTGAAAAGATCAAAGAAGGTGATGATATTAGCGAATAAAATTGAGTTATTAGACAAAATTTCTAATGGTGAAAGTGTCTCCTTAGTGGCAAAACATTATAAAATCAACGAGTCAACGGTACGATCAATCAAAAAACCGGAAGAAAAAATCCGCCGTAGTGTCCGTGAAAACGTGCTAATTACTTCAAAAATTTGCTCTGTAACTCGTGATGTTAAATTAGAAAAAATGGAAAAAGCTTTAAGTCTGTGGATAGAAGACCAAACTCATAATAAAATTCCGTTAAGTTCACTCATCATTCGTGAAAAAGCAAAACACCTTTATCAACACTTTAGAGAAACTGGTGATGGCACTGGCGGGAAAAGTTTTTTAACTAGCAAAGGTGCTGGTTTGAAAGATTTGTTTGAAATTTCTAATAAATATTACATTTAATATTAAATTGTTTCTTATTTTCATTTTGATGCCATATGCTTGCGTTTCACTATGTACTGTCTATGTACATAGTCATATTATGAAGGTACATATTATACATACATAGACAAAATTTTAGACTAGTTTTTCTTATATATTTCATACTTTGGAACGGAACCCCTTTATTACTATGGGAGCCATAACTCAGTATTCGCGTTTTTGGTATTCGCGGCATTTCTCAGGAACGTAACCCCCGCGAATAGCGGGGGTTTACTGTATATGGCATTGTTCTTGTATTCTGTCAATCTTGTGAACTCCTTATATTGGTCATCAGAGTATAAACAGAAACTTTAAATTTAAAATGTAATAAATCTATGTTTTGTTTAAAATATTTAATTGTAATATTCATTATCAAGTAAGAGAGAGACTAAAGATTAAACATGTTTATAGCCACATTTAAGTCAGAATGAAAGAAATATATTTTTCATATTAAAAAAAAAAAAAAAAAATGGATAGAATTAATAACTTCTTTAAAAATCAGACAAGTAATTATGGGCGCCTCCGTAGCCAGGTGGGAAGGAGCAGCAGTGCGTAGCACACGCTTCTTGATTAGACCGGGGTTCGAGCCTGTCACCACCAAATATGGAGGATGCGGAAAGGTCAGGGAATGACCACCGCATATTCCCGGAGCAATATGGCCTTAGTTGCTAATGCTCCTAAAAAAAAAAAAAAACCAAACCAAAAGACAAGTAATTATTAATTTAAATCAAATACATTGTGTGATAGAAAAAATCCTTTATATAATTCATTATTTAGTGAAACAAAATTTAGCTCTTAGAGAAACTAACAATAAATTATATGAAAACAGTAATGGAAATATCATGGAAATTTTTTTAAAATTAATATAAATTACTAAAAAAATTTATGTGGTTATTGTAGAACATATATGATGTATCCAATCCAGCTGGCTGGTTGAGATGCCTTTACTAATGACCTCACATATCTTATTCATATACTTGCCAGAATACTTGACAGTCCTCAGGACATACCCAAAATTTTTGATCTTTCTCCCACCAATAACCCTTCAAAGTACATGGTCAATTGTTAGGGCTCCTCTTGTCACTTTGGAAAAGTGACAAGAGGAAAAGTGATAAATCTACACTTTTCCTCTAACTAAAACACTACAGCCTGCTGCAGTCTTTTCTCCAAATGGATCCTCTTTCCCATGACCATTCTGAGCTTCCTGTTGTGTGTCATTACAAGAATGAGCAGAACGGGATGATCCATGTGATTTATGTTCTTTATTCCGTTGGTTATATTCATGTTTTAAATCTGCCTATCCTAGTCTCTTTGGATCATTTCGGTTAGATTATTCATTCAGGAATGAAAATCTTTTATTTTCCAATAAATCTGCTACAACTGTTCAAGACAAGAAGTAGCATATCGCAATTAGTTTGTATCCAGATTTCCATCTTCCAAGTTCTTCCTTCTCTGAAGCTTGCAACAATTGTAAAACAGTTATTAATTAATCCAAACTTGATTTAAAAAAAAAAAAAAAAGCTAAGAGTAGAAAAATTGATTCTTGTTTAAATGGTAGTTGAGCATTCTGTTGTTTTGCCAGAGCTGTTGGCTGTAATTTCTGTCCATTTATACTCCCACCTCTGTTACAACCTGATGGTTCTAATATACTCCATGTGATGCCACCTGTGATTTTCTAATGGTTTTAATATACTTCACATGATGTCATCTGTGATTTTCTGACAGATGAATGTTAAGAGAGTTCTGAACAGTCTTGATGCCAACAGAGCTGCAGGTTCTGATAACATTTCTACACTTGTTCTCAAAACATGCCTTCTTGTTTTGTGTCACCTTTTTGCACTTTCTTATTCCACTGACATTTTTCCTTCTGCTTGGAAATTTTCTCATATTCAGCCAGTTCTTAAAAAATGACAACCCCCTTCCATTTATTATCCCATTGCACTTACCTAATGTTTTTCTGAAGTAATGGGGAAATTTGTCAACTGCCAACTCTTACCTATCTTGAAACCTTCACTGTGATAAATGGTCACCATTATGGACTCTTTTAGAGTCATTCCTTTAGTGGAGTAACACATTACTTTTTGGCAGTTTTGATTAAAAAGTTCAGTAAAATTCAAGGAGTTATTCTTAACATTTCTAAGGCTTTAGAAATGTCAAAATGAAAGTTGGAATTTTCCAGTGTGGCAAAGAAAACTTAGTTAACTATAATCCTTCTAAAATTCAGTCCTGTCTTATTTCTTTGAACAAAAGAGTCTCTTTGATTTCTCAAGATTGTAATTATTCCTATGCTCGCCATAGACAAATTACATATGTCTATTAGGAATTACTGTGATTTCAGTCTCTCTTGGCATAAGCATATCACAAATGTCACTTCCTCTGCATAAAAAAAAACAAAACAAAAAAAAGCCCCTGCATTTCTTGGTGCTACTCGTTTTTTAAACAAATCTTGAACCCCCCCCCCCACAGAACTGGGGTGGTGCACTCAAAACATCATAGTTGACTGACACACTTGAAGCATTTTGCTGTGATGTCAATGTGTATGTCCAGATACTTTTTGCAGTATTTTGTACGTTTTCAAGGAATAATAATAGCTCTATAAAAATGAATCAGAAATATGTACAGTGCTATTTACTCAGTTTTTTAATTTCCTGAGTATACTGCACAAGCATAGATTTCATTTCTTAGCCTTAGAAATTGTTCTGAACCGCTCCAAACACTTTCAAACCACAGTAGTTATTTTATAATATTAGGGAGTTTGTTAGAGAGGCATGAAATCATGGGATTGTCTATTGCTATTCCATAACAAGATTAATAGCCTGTTAATGACAGACTTATTATTTTGCCCAAAAATAGTTAAACCTTCTACAAAATGCAATTGGCATAGATGGTGAACCTTTTCTCCCCCCATAGGGCTTATCCATTCTTGCTTTGTCCCAGGTATTTGGTTATCTGTAAGGTGAAGTCTCAATTATGATTGCTTCAGTATACGGTATATTTAAGTTGTTATTATTTTTTAAATTCCTTAATTATTGATTTTAACAGTGATTACTATCACTGTTAGTCATTTTATCAGCTTACATTCAGTCAAAATATTATGACTATTCCTGCATTTTAGCAGTCGAATGTTCCTCCCTGCCTGGTCGCACTGAGAACCAGTGCAACACATTTTTGACAGACTTCAAAAAAAAGGAACGATTGTCAGGTACTGGTTGAAATGGCAGTATTCTAGAATTTGCAAATCTTGTCGGCTGTTCATGGAATGCTGTGTAGTTAAGGTGCTCCAAGAGTGGGTGGATGGTTGACAGAGCAGCACTATAACCATCAACCAGGCCAGTGGCAGGTTGATGGTTATAGTAAATGTAAAGGCTGTCCTGCTTTATGCAAACCAAGAACTTTCACCAGGAGATGACTAGTGGTGTTTCTAAGACCTTGATCCAAAGAACCCTACTCCACATGGGCCTCAGGAGTATGTTATTCGCAATTGGGGAAAAAACTTGCATTTTCTGATGAGTCACATTTCTTACTGTGACTCATTTGACGCTGCGAAGAAACGATTCTTCTTCGCAGTGTCAAACTGCGAAGAAGAATCACTCCAATTTCCTCATCCAACAGAAACAGGCAGGTAGTGCAGTGTTTTGGGGGATGGTTCTTGGGAATCTTTTGGAGCACTCATACCCTAGACCTTAGTCTAAAAGCAAAAAACAAATTTACACACCTGTCTTGAACCATCCTTCCTCAGTTTGAATTTATGCTTCCTTATGTGTTGTCTGAGCAAGAGTAAGGATGCTATCAACGTACTCAATCCATTCAATGCCTTAAACAGTCGGTCAGCTCCCCTTCAAGTGCCTATTTTCCAGATGCTGCAGTTTGCAGAATTAAAGTCTTTCTTGATAAGATGCCCTTTGTTTTCCTCACTAATCTCATTGTTCTTTATGCTTGTCCAACAGATCCACATGCTCCTTAAAAGATGTGGCTTAACTAGGACCTTATACAATGGAATAATTGATTTTTATCGAGGCTGGCCAAATTCTTGTGTATTGACAAAACCCAATAAACTATCCTAGCAGCCCATCTGTGCCATTCAAATAATTTCATTTCTGATTGTTCCAGCTCTTTTTTGTCCTCTGTCTGCTTTCATGTAGCACTTCACATTGGTATATTATTCTGGAATTATTGCTACCCATATTCTTACACATTGCTGCAGAACATTGTCTTTATCTTTTTTTTTTTAAGAATCTTTTGGGTTTTATTTTATTAATTTATCTCAGTTTCCACATTACTAATTTCTTATTCAATGACACATGCTTTGCTGGCTTTATTTTCAGTGACAGTACTGACTTTATTTTCCGTCAACAGTAAATTTTTCATTTACTGTTGAAGGAAAACTTAGAAGTAAAACCTAGCAACTCAGAAAAGTAATTTCTTTCTACTTATATATTTTATTTAATTATTTGCTGTATAAGTAAAAATCTACATTATTTTTAACATTATGAATAAATTATATCTTATTTGTGATCCTATATTCCAATAAGTAAAAACTCTAAAATATTAGAAAATACTTAATTAACTATGAATGACAAAAATTTGCTTCATGCACCATGTGGCACTTATCACTGAATGCTTTAAATATTATTAGGAAGTGAGTGTTATTAGAAAATTTAAAAACTTGACCGTATTGCTTTAGGTGTAATTACCTGGACACTTAGAAACACAATACTTTCTGACTATTATTGATGGAAAAAATCTATGCTTAAATAGTAATGTAAAATATTAATGTGTACAATCATTATGAAGGTCATGAACTGAAGGTCACTAACGAAAGGTAGACAATGGCTGCCTCTTTTTGATAATACCCAGAAATGAAGGTCCAGTCCTTTTAATGGAAGACCCTGTCTTCTCTATGGCCCAAGAATGCAAAAGAATCTTATCAGATGTGATGGTCATGCTTTTTGTATATTTTGACTTTGGCATTGTTCAATGAATTTGCCTCACATGGTTAAACAGCATATACAATTGGCACTTTCTATTCAAGAATTTCTCATGGAGCACTCCATCACCGTGGCCCCTCATCTGCCATATTCACCATATGGATTTTTCTCCCTTCCCTCCTTCCTAAATCCCCTTTTCAGTGTTATAGATTTGCAACAACTAAGAAAATTTATATAGAACACAACACTGGAATTATCAGTAATTCCAAAAGAAGCCTATCAGGAATGCTTCCAGAAGTTGCAGAAGCATTGGAATTGTGAGGGAGGCTACTTAAAAGGAGATCCATTGTAATAGATGGTAAGCTTCATTATTCCCAATTAGTTAAGTCCCCAAACTTTTGCTCTCATCTTCTATATTGAAAGGCAGTGTATTTTTACCATTATTTTTTATTAGATGTAGTTTTTTTTATCCTCTTAATATTTTCTTCTCTTATGTTAAGCATGTAAAGCATTCTGTGGTTTTTTTATCGTGGGGTTGACTTTGTAGCTTCTACTTTCTTTTTTAAGTTTCTAACAGGTTTATAACAGGGTGTGAATAATAAAGGAGATGTGTATCTGTTGATTTTTCCATTTCTCAGCTTCACATCCCTGCATATATCAATGCTATATTAACTCACCATATTGCATCCTTAGCTGTTGATGTGTGTAAATAATTACTTAATCTTCTGTTCAGGAATTAATAATTAATCATCCTTCAGTTGACACTACCAAGTTGAACTATGCAATTATGCAGAAATAATGTTAGATATCTTATATAATATGTGCTTCTAGGAATATTTCACAATTTTAACTCTTTCCAACAAGTACTTGGAGATATATAAAGCTTCAAATTCTGTTTTTTTTATATCCATGCTGTATATCACTTTTAAAACTTATCCTTAAAACTATTGATTAAAACTTATCGTTAAAACTTTTGATTAAAATTACACTACATCTGATCAGGAGATTGTTCTGATCAGATGTAGTGTAATCAGGAGAACAATCTCCTGATCAGATGTAGTGTAATCAGGAGATTGTTCTCTATGCTGAAGCTGGATTATATTTTTTATAGCATGTTTGTGAATGCATATATGCATAAATTTGTGCTGTGATTGTTTTTAAAACTGAAGGCAAATGGGATTAATATTTGCTTGATATTGGCACACTTATTGAACTCTGCTCTATTTATGGTAATGTCTTTTTTTTTTTTTTATATATATATATATAAATCTTAAACTGTGTATTGTAAATACTTGGTATGCAGTGTTATTTGTTCTTTATTTGTGTTGTTGAGGTTATTTTATGTACATGGAATAAACTTTTGATAACATTTTGAGATTTCAAATTATGAAACATTTATTACATGTACATGAATTAACTTCAACAGCACAAAACAAAGAACAATACTAACTTTTTACTTACAGTGAGAAGCTGGCGATAAAAAAAAAAAAAAAAAAAAAAAAAGTTTCTGCAAATAGTGCAGAATTCAGTATGGCAATATTAAAGAGTTGTTAATTTAATGTGCCCTCACTTTTAGAGAACTCGTTTATTGACTAAGAATAACTGCATATGTGTGTCATGGCACATCAATTGGGTGCTGTTTCACTTGCACTTGTCAGCAGAAGGAGCAGCAAATATGTTAAAGAAAATTATTTTATATTTAACCCTATTTATGTCATCTTGCTTTTTTATTTCATCAAAATAACTTCTGCATTAAGTGAACATTTATTACAAATCAGCTATAGTGTACATTGTAATGATTATAGTCATTGGTTTTTTAGTCTTTTTATGAAGTTAATGATATCTGAAACTGTCTGTATAGGCTCAGAATAATTCTATGAGTATAATATAATTTGTGTTTCCTTATGTGATTATATGTTTTGTTTTCAGCAAAGTATATAATTATAATCAAAGTACAATTATGTTTTAACTTTTACAAAATCAAACAAAGAGAGAGAGAGAGAGAGAGAGAGAGAGAGAGAGAGAGAGAGAGAGAGAGAAAGAAAGAAAGAAAGAGAGGAATGATTGTTTCTTGCATCCCTACTTTTCCACCAGAGAGTACGGATCTGATTTTTGTTAATATTACTCAAGATTCCATCACTTGCCTTACCATACTCTTTCCATTAAAAAGTGAACTGCACATATCCTGATTGGAAAAACAGCTATTTTTTATTTGCTCTTTATTTTTTATCTCCATTTCCTCTTATTTTTGCTTTAAACGATTCTTTTCATTTGAAGTAACTCATAATACTTCACAGGTTATTAGGAATGCCCCTTATGCATTATTTTAATGTTTCTTTCATTTACTCAATCTCTCTTTTTAAATTTTTGAGATGTATTGCCGAGAACCCTTTCACTTATGTTTTAGCTTTCAATTTAATGTTGTTTTTTTTAAATGTAATGTCAGTTATATTATATTATTATTCCTTTAATTATTCTCTAAATGAAGTGGGCCTTCATTAACCCTTAATGAAAATATTACGATATTACCTTATGTAAATAAAGATTATAGGCCACATGTGCGTGTGTGATGCTCGATTAAAAAATTAGGGGTTATGATTACCAGTAAATTATTTTAACATAAATAGATATTGTGCACTCTATAGTAGTTTTCATAACTTTCTCTAATGAATTTATTATGCTATCAGCAGCATGCAAACACCTTTAAATGATCTTGTTCCAAGGCTGTGGCCGTTTCTTGGCCATAATTCATCCTGTGTTCGTAAGTCTGTTCTTGAGGCATTGGCTACCTTGACAAATAGCAATTTACAGGTAATCCACTTTTAAATTTTTTTCGTTTTAAATTTGAATCATGGTCTGTGAATATAAATGTCTTCAATAAATAGCTCAATTAGGTCAATCAAATATAAATAGGTGAATTAGGAACAAGTTAGATTAAAAAAACAAAACAAAAATGTTTGTTTTTGTGATTTTGTTATAGATATTTTTGAATCATGTTATTTGGATCAATAAGCTGTTTGATAGCCAGTTTTAACTTGTATGGTGGGGGTCAGCAACCTATGGCTCTTTGAACGTGTAACTGTGGCTCTTTAACTTTTAGCCCACATGAAGCACAATATGAAATGGAGTTAGAGGACTTGAAAATCAAGGACATGTGGGGTGCAAGATTAATATGCCTTAGAACTGAAATTGAGGATTTGGAGAGGCAAAAGGCTGCCCTTGCAATTCTACACAAATGAATGGTGACAGATGAGTTGAAAAAGCAAGACCAAATTGTGTTCGATGCATGGAGTAACTTACCGGACATGTACAGTGAAACTTCCCTTTAACGGACAGCCATGGGGAACGAAAATGTGTCCGTTAGAGAGAAGTGTCCGCTAACAAGAAGTCTGAGGGAGAAAAAAAAAAAGAAAGAAAGAAAAATCGTTAAAAGTTTAATGTAAAATTAAATTAAAATATATACAGATTTTGAACAATATTATTTGTAAATAATATACAATTACATACACAAGAGATAAAGAAAAATCGTTAAACGTTTAATATAAAATTAAATTAAATTATATACAGATTTTGCACAATATTTTTGTAAATAATATACATACAATTGTGCTATGCATATTATGACTTTATCTTAAGAAAAATACATACAGTAATCACTTATTTTCTTCTGCACCTTCTTCCGGCTGATAACATTTGTTTTCAACATTTTTTGGAGTGAAGAAACCATCGAAAGTCCTTCAGTATCTTCTTCAGCGGCGAAAAACATTTTTAAACGATTGATTTGTATGAGCGCTTCTTCTATTTTCATCGGTGGTTCGTCGTTAATATGTTCTTTGACAGAATGACCTCCTTCCATTTCTTCATCCTCATGAGGAACTTCTTGAAAAATATTGATGATAATGTCATTGATATCTATAGCACCATCTTCTGTAGTGAGGTTCGAGTCTATACCTTTGTAGCTAGGGTCACTTTGTAGCTGAAGTATTGTACATTATCAATAGATGTTGAAGTTCGTGTTCTTCTTGGTGCTCCACATTGCTGTTCACAACTTCAATTTTAGCGTTTGAGAAGCCAGACTTTACAAAACAGTTCACGGCAGTTTGTTTTCTAATTGCGTTTACTGAAGAGGAAATCCATTGAATCGCATCTAGGATGCTGAGTTTATTTGCAAAGTCACTCGCACACATTACATCGTTCATGTTTGCAATGAGATGTCTTAAAACACGTTTTCTGTAGTGAAGTTGTGGAAACGTATTTGCTTTCGAATCCCATCAATCACGGGAGGAATTTTTATGGGTCTTTTTTTCACAACGTCACTGAGTTAGTTTGTCTCAAGCGAGAGTTGCCAAGTTTTTTTTCCAGGAAATTCGGTTTAAAATTTTTTATTATCCCTTGATCCAAGGGCTGACACTCTGCAGATGTGTTTGGTGGCAGAAAAACGATTTGAATGTTGGACAATTCAATGTGCGGGTGAGATGCAGCATTATCCATGAAAAGAATAATTTTTCTGTTTTGACGAATCATGTTTTGGTTAAAGTGACTTATCCATTCGCTCATGATATCTAGTGTCATCCACGCTTTTTTTATTAGACTTCCAGTCAACATTCAAAAGATTAAACTTTATGCCCTTGAAACAACGAGAATTTTGTGGTTTTCCTATAACAAGAGGTTGTTCAAAGTCTCCCAGCATATTTGTACACAATAGTACAGTCAAGCGTGCCTTAGAAATTTTTCCGCCCTGGCACTTTTCGTTTTTTAAACTCATTGTTTTTTCAGGAAGAGCTTTAAAAAACAACCCTGTGATATCGTCACAGTTGTAAATATCCTTAGCTTCAAAATCACGACATAAATCTTCCAATTTGATGGTCCACTCTGTTACAACCCCAGTATCAACAGATCCACCTTCACCACTTACGGTTTTCCAAGAAATTTAATGCCGAGTTTTGAACTTGTCTAGCCATCCCACAGAAGCTTTGAACTCATTTACTCCCATAGATTTCGCTACCTCCAAAGCCTTTTCCCTAATAATAGGCCCATTAATGGGAATTTTTTTTAGCACGTACACGACAAAACCACTCGTACGTAGCATTGCCAATTTGAAGTCCAACAGTTTTCGGGAATGATTTTTGAACCTGATCATTTCCGTGTTGCCAAAATTGTTTGAGCAGTTCATTTTTTTTCTTTAGGATGTTGCTTACCTGTGTCTTCCCGATTTTGAATTTTGCAGCAAGATTGTGAACACAATTTTTTTTTAGCCGATCATACGCATTAATGAGTTCGACTTTATCTTTTAAAGTTAAATGTTTACGAGAAGACATTGTGCACTTCATACGACACTGAACAAAACTGAAACTGAAAAGACGAAAGGCCAACCATATTCCCCACCCCTGCACACACCGAATTCATCAGAAGTTTTACACGTGCCTTAAAATTCTTGAAAAAAGGTTTAGAACCGCGATGTAAACCTTGATAAAATTCAGAGAATCGGAAATAGAAAATAAACACGATTGAGGCAATACGTGGAAGAAAAGTTCCTAGAAAAAGGGCCGTAAGCTCACCCGCTGTCCATTATGGAGAGATCAAATTAAGTGCTAATCTAAACGAAACAGTGCAGATTGGCTGTCCGCGTCCATTACAGAGAATGTCCGCTAGACAGAAGCTGCAAACACGTTAAAACCAATGGAGGTGAGTTGGGGAATTTGAAAATGTCCGTTGTAGAGAGATGTCCGTTAACGGGAGGTGTCCGTTAGGAGAAGTTTCGCTGTATATAAATTTGAAAATATTTGTGTTCGGACTTCCCCCATTTTTTGGTTTGATGTATTTTTGTGGGAAAATATTTTTGAACATGAACTATATTAAAAATAAAATCAAGAAACTGTCTGAACAATGCAAGTCTCTCGAGCATGTTTAAAGATGAAAATTACGGCATACTTGCCTGATGTTGAGAGACTTGCTCAAGAAGTTCAGCAGCCAAAGTCGCATTAATTGATACCTAATTGGATGCTTGTTTCACTTTTTTAGTATTAATAAATAATATTTCAAAATATATATTTTTTAATTAAACACCTTTCCACTCTATTCCATTTCTTAAAAACTCCCCCCCCCCCCCCAGCTTGAGCTGAGCAGCAGCTCTTTGGATTCTCTCTCCTTTTTAATTAGATCAAAAATGGCTCTTTCACTTAAAAAAGTTTGCCGACCTCTGTTGTATGGTAATAGATATTTCAATATTTAAGGTAAAAAGTGTAAAAGTTATATTAAAATTATATTTAAAAATTTCATCTTGCAAAATAGTAGTTAATGCATTATTCCACGTGGCAACTACTACTCCTGTTTCAATTTACCTTCAATTGCATGTGCAGTCTGATAAACATAATTGTTTATCCTTCAACTGCATATGTGCAGTCTGATAAGCATAATTGTCTTTGCTTATGCTCTTGAGATGAATTTGCATTGTATTGTGTTGCTCATTGCATTGATCTGTTTGTGTGCATTTAATTTTCTGATGACTTCACCAATAAATTAATTTTGTAATTCAGAAAGATATTACATGCTATTTATTAATGAAAAATTGTAACCAGAAGAAATTTTAAACCATGTGATTAACTTTTAATTAGAATATTGTAATAAAGACATTCTCCTCGACTTAAGACTTATATGACTTATGACAATCTGAACTTGCAACATTCGTTTCCAGAAATAAATTTAAAATATTTTACACATCTGTGACACTGCTGTACGACTACTTCAGCTACTTGCACAGTTGTATTAAATGGCGTGTCCATACAGACAGCCCATAAAATTGTCCAAAATCATCAATTTCGAGTTAGAAGCATTTTTTCTAACAGTTAATTCCGTGTATCTGCATTCGAAAACCCATCTATCTATTCATAAATCATGCCTACAGGGACAAAAAAAAAGGACAAACATCCATCTGTTTCAGGTATTTAACTGCAGCGAAACTGGCCTTTTCTGGAAGAGAATGCCACGCAGAACATATATCATGAAGGAGGAGACCACCTTGCCTTGCCATAAACCAATGAAAGACCGGCTTACATTGCTCTTTTGTGGCAATATTTTGGGTGACTGCAAGGTCAAACCACTGCTAGTGTACCATTCGGAGAACCCCAGAGCTTTTAAAAACATCAGGGAAAAACCGCCTTGTAGTTTTCTGGCATTCCAACCACAAGGCGTGAGTGGCTAGGTGTCTTTTCTCCGACTGGGTAACTGAGGTGTTTGGCCCCGCTCTACGTGACTACCTTAGGGAGAAGGATCTTCCATTGAAGGTTCTTTTGGTCATGGACAATGCTCCAGCCCAACCTCCTAATTTTGATGGAAGAATTACCAGATGAGTTCAGTTTTATCAAGGTTCACTTCTTGCCACCTAATACGACGCCTCTCCTCCAGCCTTATGGACCAGCAGTTGATCACAAATTTTAAAAAACTACACTAAGGCATGGTTTAGGAAATGTTTTGAGGCCACTTCCAGTGATGTGACTCTGAAGGACTTTTGCAAGGGTCACTTCAATATAGTGGATGCTGTTTTCCTAATTGTGGTTGCTTGGAAGTAGGTTTTCTCTTAGGTGCTTGAATTCGGCTTGGAGACCATTCTGTGGCTCCAAGGGACTTTGAAGGCTATCAACAGTTGGAGGAAGAGCCTGTTGTGCAGGAAATTGTGTGCCGGGGCAGTTCCATGGGTCTGGAGATCAATGAGGAGGTTGTGGAAGAATTGGTAGAGGATCACAGATTTCCTCTTCTTCACTGCAGAGGCACTGAAGAAGAGGAAAGCTTTCGGGGACACGAACAAGGAAAAAAAGTCACTGCATTCCAGCTGAGGACCTTAAACAGGTGTTCTCTTGCTGGAATAAACTGTCCAAACTTATGAAATCTATCACCCAGATATTGCCGCTGTGGGCCTTAACATTTTAATGACGCCTTAATCATTTTAATGACGCTTTTAGAGGGGTCCAAAAATCCAGGATAAAGCAGTCAACCCTAGGTTCATTCTTCAAAAAGGTGAACAAACTGATGAACCTCCCACAGGACGGTCACCCAAGATGAGTAGGAACGATGACTCCTCTACTTCCAGCTTTATGTGATTTTTTATGATTTTTATTAGGGAAAATTTGTTTATATTTTCACTGGGGGAATATTGTTCATGCTTTTCCAATTTTATATTATTTTTACAAATATTTTTAATTTTGTATTATATTTTTCCTGTTTAAATCATTGTATTGAATGGTAACTTTGCTGCTCTAGACCGTGGGCCTGAGGGATTACCCTAAATACATGGTATTTAGGGGAACGGAACATGATATTCCATGGGGGATGTCTTTGTGTGTGCGCACGCGATGTAAGGAGTGTAAGGAAATCAGGCGAAAACTCAGCGTTGTTATGAGCCTATATGAGAGTTTGAAGGACAGGGTGGATGCCCTCGAAAGATCTAAATTGAGGGACCCTTCAGGCTCTCAGCTGCCCACATCAACGCCAGAGCTTGCACTTTGTCATCACGCAACACAGTGGCAACCCTCAAAGCAGAATGCGCTGGTCCCTCAGGAACTATTAGTTGTTGGAGACCCTATTGTCAGGGAAACGGGAAACATGCTTTGTAAAAAGGATAGGTGGAACAGGACCAGGATATGTCTGCCAGGGACAAAGGTTGATGACATAGAGCAGATATCATCTTTTAAGGGCACAAAAGGTGATGTAGTTGTACACGTTGGCGCTAATGATATTAGGAGTAGGGGACCGGCAGAATTACTTAACAAATACAGGTCACTGTTGAACAAAAGCCGAGAATTAGGGTTGAATTTGAAAGTGTCTGCAATTCTGCCCAGACACGATAGAAGGGAGTATATGATGAGAGTCTTGTTGATCAATTCGGCCCTGGAAAGAATGTGCCAGGCTCAAGGGGTAGAATTTTTTTCAGCCTGGACTGTACTTGTTAACATCAGAGACTGCTTCTATAGGGATGGGATACACTTAAATAGAAAGGGTGCAAGAATATTTGCTGATGCTATCGAGGCAGTGTTAGGTGGGTCGAAAAACTGATAGCTTGCGGGGATACAAGGACAAATAGTTTAACAGTAGCCGTAGGCAGAGGTGAAGGTGATTCTTGTACAACTTCTATTAGAATAAGTAGCAACCTGGAGCGTGGGGTGTTGGGGGTTTCAGGGACGGATGGCAGTCATCCTAAAATAGGTGAGTATATGGGATGTGTTAGGGTAACTAGGAATAGGAGCATGTATGCTTGCATGTATACCAATGCTAGAAGTATAGTAATAAATTTGATGAATTTGAAGTGTTGGTCAAGACATCAAAGGCGGATATTGCTGGGATAGCAGAGACGTGGTATCACACAGATATAAGGAATGCTGAACTGGAATTTGGGGAGTACAGTGTGTACAGAAAGGATAGACAGGATAGAAAGGGAGGAGGCGTTATGCTGTTAATTAAGAAAAACCTAAAATCAAAAGAAGTGCATCCAGTTAATATAGATGAACAGTGCACTGTTGAGTCAGTTTGGTGTGACATAAGCACTGCGAAAGCAAAAATAAGAGTAGGAGAGTGTTATAGGCCTAATGACTCGAACGAGTACAATGAACAATTGTACAGAGAAATAGAGTGGGCTAGTAAATCGGAATGTCTTATAATGGGGGATTTTAACTTCCTAGACATTGACTGGAACTTGTGGGTTGGTCACTCACACACTAGTCAGACTTTTGTGGATTTATTGGATGATTGTTTTCTGCAGCAGTATGTTCGAGAGGCAACCAGAGAAAGTAATACTCTTGATCTGGTTATCAGCAGTGATCATTCATGTATTAAGAATTTGCAGATAAAGGAACCACTAGGTGGCAGTGATCACAGTGTACTGATGTGTGATTTACTTAAAGATTTAATTACCATCAGGGGTAAAGGAAAGGATTTTTACTTCTGTAAAGGTGAGTACAGTGGTCTCCGACAGTTTTTAAATTCTGTACAGTGGATAAACTGACGATGTTACCAACAGTAAATTCTAAGTGGGAAGCATTCAAGAAATTAATCGTGGATGCTACTAAAAGTTTCATACCTATTAAGAAATATTGTTCAAGGTTTAGGCCTAAATGGTTATCTAATGAACTAAGGAGACTCGTAACAGAGAAGAAAAATGCATGGGATGCATATAAATTATCAAGCGACTCAGAAGCCTATGGCAGATATAAACTAGTCTGTAATCAGGTCACACAGGATGTTAGGCAGGCGAAGGCAGATTACGAGAAATCCTTGGCAAAAGATGCTAAGAAAAACAGCAAGGATTTCTTTTCTTATATTAACTCTAAAAGGAAGGGGATGAATCTGATTGGTCCACTTGACATCGATGGTTCGACTGTTGATGATTCTGCTCAGATAGCAAACAAACTGAATGTGTATTTTGCATCTACATTCACACATGAGGAATTATTAAGGTTTGAAAATGCAGAAGGTTATCAAATTGTAGCAGGATACTTAATGATTTTATAATGACTGAAAGCAAAGTGGAGAAGAAATTGTTGAAGTTAAACATAAGAAAAGCACCTGGGGTGGATGGGATCTATCCAGTTATATTAAAGGAGGCGGCAAAGCAACTAAGCAAACCCCTAGCCATAATTATGAGAGCATCCTTGGACTCAGGGGAGGTTCCCACGACTGGAGATGTGCAAATGTATCCCCAATTCACAAATGGGGATCGAAGGGTGACACGAGTAATTACAGACCAGTTAGTTTATCTTCTGTTCCAGGTAAAATAATGGAGTCACTGGTTAAAGATGCATTGCAGGATCATCTAGACAAGACTGCAGCAATAATTCAGACACAGCATGGGTTTGTTAAGGGAAAGTCTTGTCTGACAAATTTGATAGGATATTATGATGTGGTTACAAAGGAACTGGATGCAAAAAATAATTTTGATATCATATATTTGGATTTCAGGAAAGCTTTTGGCACTGTTGCGCATGGAAGACTATTGTACAAATTGGAGCAGAATGGTATTAAGGGTAAGTTGCTACAATGGATAAAAGGATGGTTAAGTGGGAGAAGACAGAGGGTGGTAATCAATGGGTGCTGCTCTTCGTGGACTAATGTTATTAGTGGAGTCCCACAGGGTTCGGTGTTAGGTCCACTGTTGTTTGGTATATTTATCAGTGATATTGATGAAGGTATATCAGGCTTAATGTCGAAGTTTTGCAGATGATACAAAGGTTGGGAGGGTTGTTAATGACAGTAATGGCAGTGCGCTACTGCAACAGGATCTAGATACTGCATATGGGTAGAAGTAACCTGAGAGAAAAGTACCAACTGTGTGGTACTACACTTAAGGTGGAAGAAAATGAAAAAGACCTGGGAGTAATTGTGCAGTCAGATATGAAGTTTTCTGAGCAATGCAGACAGGCTGCCGGGGCAGGTCATGGGGTTTTGTCAATGATATATAGGAATTTTGCTAGCAGGGGGAAGGTGGTGATTGTCCCTCAGTATAAGACAATGGTCAGGCCATGCCTTGAATACTGCGTACAGGTCTGGAGGCCTCATTTTAGGAAGGATGTAGATTTGCTTGAGCGTGTACAAAGAAGGGCAACAAGATTGGTGAGGGGAATGAAGGGATCCTCTTACCAAGAGAGGCTTAAGTTCTGCAAATTGCAGTGGCTGGAGACTAGGCACCTGCGCAGTGATCTGATTGAGGTGTATAAGGCCTTGAATGGGTTGAGCACGCTGAATTTTGATGGGATATTTCCACTTGTTCAGATTACGAACCTAAGGGGGCATAAATTCAAATTAAGAAAAGACAGATGTAGATGTGTGGAAATTTGCCTTTAGCCAGCGGGTGGTTAATTGCTGGAACAAACTTCCATCTGTCGTTGTGGAAGTTGATAGGTTGAATAAATTTAAGGAGGAACTGGACAGGGATTTGGAGGGAATGGTGTGATTTTATTTTTGGCTGATGCTGCATAAGCTTATACACTTGCTTTCTTGCATCACACGCCACTACTACTACATATATTTCAATGTATGCTAGAACAAACAGGTCCTATAACGAACAAGGTTTTGGAAAGAATTACGTTCATTCTAGTGCACACACACACACACACACACACACACCCACACACACACACACACACACACACACACACACACACACACACACACACACACACACACACACACACACACACCATATAGTGCTAGCCCTCATAAACCTACCATTGAATGTATACTCATATCAATAATTTGCCTCATTATTATCATTTTATTTTAATTTATTTTACCTTATTTGCATTTATTTTATTATTAATTATACTTTATTTGCATTTATTTTATTATTAATTATTTGTTTGTTTAAATTAAGCTGACTAAACTGACACAATTAAACTGACTGAAGAATGAAAAGTAATGTGAGAGAACTTATATGAGAAAATATGAAAAATGCACTGTGTAGATTTGCTCAAAGGCAGCAGAAATTAATATAGCACAAATATAAAATATCAAAGCATTAACAGTAAAACAAATATCTATAAGGATGGAATTATGGATAGTATAGTATATTTCTTACATATCACTTGTATTTATTCATTTTGTCTGAATATATATGTTATGGTCATAGTTAATTGGATAGCATACAATTGCTTTTGAAATTTTGTTTACTAAACTTTTACTTCAAATTTTTTTGCATAGAGAATTTGAAGTAATCTTGAAACTGGAAATGATGAATAGTCTAATACATGCGTACGCACTTACGTATATACATGTTGTGACATTTTATTACACCTGAATGGAAAACTGTAAAGTGAGCAGTAAGATATTCCTACAGTAAATGCTATGTAGCAGGTTCAAGAAATAAAATCTGGAGGCACAGATGATGATGACATTGGCATTGTTACCTGCTACATAAGTTTGTAATAAAATGTAACATCATAAACATTTAATAGAAAGAAAGGGGTGCTTCTATAGTTAGGTGGGCAGGAGCAGCAGTGTGTAGCACACACTTCTTGATTAGACTAGTGTTGGAGCCTGTGACCACCAAATACGGAGGATATGGAAAGGTCAGAGAATGACCACCACATATCCAGAATATATGGTATATAGAAAGACATTATATATATGTAAAGTTTCCATCTCCTCTAATTTTAGACAATTTCTGGAATTTGTTATTTGGCAACCATTGTCACTGCATCAGCATGGCATTGTATCCATATGCCAAGTGTTCTCCATTCAGAAACTGTATAGCTATCACAAATTTTGCCATACCTTCCTACATATTTACAAATGCAAAAAAGTTTTGTAATACTGTTCTCCGTATTTAAAATGTAAATCATTTAGTTAAAATGACATTTTTAATATGGTTAAAATCACATGTTCAGATGATTTTAACTTACGTAATAATCTAATAGAAGCAGAAATACTGAATTTCACTTTTTAATAGTGTTCTGCATTTAAAATCAAGTTTTATAATATATTTTTTAAACTATTTTGATTTAAATCACCAAAAAGGAGGTAAATAAATTTTAGAGGACAGGCAGACAAATAATGTTTGTTATAAATTTTACTCTTTATTCTTTACCAAATTTTATTGGCCTTGAAAAGAGCTGATTTTTGGAAGAAATCAATGATACCTTTTTCATAGAAAGGTAAAGAATATTTAAAATGAATACAGTTAAAATCCCCATTAAAATTCAGTTTAAAAGAATACAGTTAAAATCAGGCTATGGCATATCCTGTATTCTTGCTGTAAGAATATATACGAATATACCCAGTTTCATGACATGTCAGTGACTATATCCCCAGCATATACACTACTATGATTGTATAATCTCACTGTGTCTATTCTGTCACTCACAGGCTGTAGATTAGAGGTACCAGTAGTTCTAGTGATCATCTAGCAGCTGTCTTGCAAACACCACTTTTAAGTTGTACATTCAAAATGTAAAGGAAATTGAATCTTGCTATGATGACCCCCTATTTTAAGAAAAAGGAAAAGTATAGCTGGAAATGGGTTGAGGAGAGAGATTCTAAGTCTACTTTCCCCTGCTCAAAATAGAGGGTCATCGTGGCAAGATTCCTTTACATTTTGTTAACGAATTTGAATGTACAACTTTAAATCACTTTGAGGGTGTTCAATAATAGAACGATGTGTACCACTTCAAGAATAGATGCATATCACTTCATGGGTGTTTAAGAATAGGAGCTGTTCAGTTGTGTGAAATTTGGCAATCTGGAAGAAGAATCTATAGATTGAAGTCAGTTTTGCTTCTGTATACATAGGTGGCAGCCTGAATCTTGATGCTGTCTGGATAGATTTTCTGAAATGAGAGAATTGTGGATATCTTGATGGTTGCTGTAGTTACAGACTTGAATTGTAACGAAAAGGTTGCTTTTTGGCAGCAATGGCAAATCAGTGATACCAAAGGATGGACTTCTAGTTGAGCCAGCAAAATTCATATTAAGGAGGATATTATGGGAAGGTAGTCAGAACAAGCAACTTGTTCTGACTACCTGTTCATGGCTTCCCATGAACAGGTTGCTTGATGTAATTGGTGGTCCCATGATTTTTGACAGTGGTCAGTGGATTGTAGAATGGGCAACTTGTTGTATTTAGTATTAGTATTAATAATAGCCGCATGGTGCAAGAAAGTCTATGGCTTATGCTGCACCAGCCAAATAAAAAAAAAAAAAAAAAACCCCGAACAAAACAATTATAAAAAAAATAAAATTAATAAATAAATAATAATAATTAATAAAAAAAAAAAAGGAAATTAAACTTATCATCCCATGCGCTTCCCTGACCCGAAGGTACTACCAGATGACCTTTGAATTCCCCCAAACTGTCAGCCTCTACCACCCATGCAGGCAACTTATTCCAGTAATTTATAACTCTCTGGCTAAAATAAAATTCTTGCAGTCCAATCTAAACATTTCCCCCCGTAATGAATTTATGTCCCCTAGTTCTAGCATCATTTATAATCTTGAAAATTTTGTCCTCATTCATTTTACTGATGCCTTTCAGAGCTTTAAACACCTCAGTCAAATCTCCTCTAAGGTGTCTAGTTTCCAAACTCTGCAACCCACATATTCGAAGTCTTTCTTCATAAGGACGCCCTTTTGCCAATCTCACCAGGCAAGTGACCCATCTTTGCACCCTTTCAAGAAGCTCGATATCTTTCTTTAGGTGGGTCTCCATACTTGAACACTTGCAAGTGTGGTGTAACAAAGCCTTATATAATGGGATTATCACGTCCCTATCTCTACTTGCAAAAGTTCGATAGATCATCGATAGGACACTATGGGCCTTCCTTGCAACCTGTTTACAATGCTCAGAGAATTTCATGTCTGACCATATCGTAACACCCAAGTCCCTTTCCTCCAGTACTGGGTTTAGTTGAACTCCACCAAGTGAATAAATTATTTTGGGATTAATGTTTCCCAGGTGTAATACCTTATACTTTGTTGGATTAAAGCATAGCTGCAATTTTTCTGACCATTCCTGAAGTCTATCTAGGTATCTCTGAAGAAGTTCAGCTTGACAGTGATCATTAACTACTCTACCAATTTTAACATCATCTGCAAATTTAGACATCATGCCCTCTATCCCTTCATCAATGTCGTTTATGAAAATTAAAAACAACAGTGGTCCTCATACTGATCCTTGGGGAACCCCACTTCTTACATCAACCCAATCTGAGGAATAGCCATTTATCACAACCCTCTGCCTCCTGCCCTGAAGCCATCCTTGCTATCCATCTAAGGATTTTCCCAGTGATTCCAACCTGTTCCAGCTTATAAAGCAACCGCTCATGTGGGACTGAGTCAAAAGCTTTGCTGAAATCTAAATAAACAGTGTCGAAATTATTCCCTAAATCCAGCTCATGAGTGACCCTTTCGAAATAGCGAACCAGATTTGTTAAACATGATTTTCCCTTTACAAAACCATGCTGAGTATCCTCGAATTTCAATTCTATCCAAATGAACCTGAATTCCACCCTTGATCATTGCATCCATGATTTTCCCTACCACTGAAGTCAGACTGACAGGTCGATAATTTCCCACTTCACTTTTAGAGCCGCCGTTATGTATGGGAGATACATTGGCACTTTTCCAATCCAAGGGAATCTCCCCAGAGTCTAGTGATGCTCACATAATTAGCCTCAATGGTTCAATGCACTCACTTGCCACCTCCTTTAAGATTATGGGGTATATTCCATCAACTCCAGCAGTCTTACTGGCCTGTAGGCTCAAAAGGTTTTTCATTAAATAATCTCGCGAAATTTCAATATCATTAATTACATATTTTTCAACTTCGCTCCCACAATTTCCCATTGCCACAAAAGGTTTTTCATTTGTAAATATTGATGCAAAATAACTGTTGAGTTCATCTGCAACGGCAGCTGGTGTATTTAATAATATCGCCTTTCCCTTACGTAAAGGTCCGATCTGGTTTGGCCTGCTCTTCTTGTCGTTTATATATTTGAAGAATTCCTTATCTCCCCCCCCCTCTTTGCTCTGTTTGCTAGTGATTTCTCATAAACTGCCTTTGCGTGTCGAACTTTTTCTGTGGCTCTATTACAGATCATCTTGTAGCTGTTATAGGCTTCAGTACTTTTTATTGCTCTGTAACCTTTCCATGCCACCATGTGGCAACTTCACTATTCATCCAACTTGGAACCCTCCTCGTGGAGTATTTTTTTAATGGTATATACGCATTCAAGGCATCTGTGATTAATGTTTTAAAAGCATACCACAGTTCAAATGTGTTCATTCTCTGCGCGATATCTAATCAGTTATTAGAGGCCATGTTAGTACCTTAAGCCATCGTAATTTCCTTTTCTGAAATTAAAACCCATTCCTTTGCTTTTCACTGCTGCTATCTCTTTCATCATAATCCATCGTAGAACTCAGTGATCACTTCCTGCTACTGGTTCCTCTACTGTCAGCCCTGTTACGTCATCTGATTCATGGGTGAGTATGAGGTCTAGGATATTCTTTTCTCTAGTACTTTCCCTGACATGTTGATACAAATAACAGTCATCTAGTTGATTGAAAAATTTTGTTCCCCATGTCGAGTTTCCTTCCCATTTTCTCCAATCAATTAGAGGCAAATTGAAATCACTCATATTAAGACATTGACACTTACTTACCCATTCCATTTGAATGTAGAGGCTTTTGTCATAATCTTCACAATCACCTGGTCTGTAGATTACTCCTACTCGCATTATACCTATATATGTGAGATAGGTTCCAACTATCTCACACCATACAGATTCTATAGCATGTGAAACATCTGAATCCGGGAAAGCTATCGTCGCACTCAGGCGGCTTCTGATAAGAAGCATTACCCCACCACCCCTTCTATCTACCCTATCCTTCCTAAATACATTATACAAGCCATGCTGAAATTCATCATCCCCAATTTCCGGGTGGCACCACGTCTCCGTAAGCCCTATTATGTCCTCGTTACTTGTTTTAATCAGCAGTTTGAATTCGCTCATTTTATTGACGACACTTCTAACATTACTGTATAAACAATTAAGACTTACTGTTCTTGTATATTTAACAACCCTTGAAGTTTTTTAGGCTCTCTTCCCTGGCATTAGCTACCCGCTCACGTGAAACGTTTCTGCCCCGAGAACATCTAGATAATATGTCCAGTTGGAGTAACAGATAAGAACTCTTGAGATATGGGCAAGAGTTACTTTGACCAATATTATCAGATAAACATGTGTCAGTATTACCCACATCCTCCCTAACTAGCAGTTTCCCTGAACCTTTAAGGTATCCTCAGTAATACTGGCAAAAACTTTTGCACCACCTTTGTTTAAGTGTATCCCGTCTCTACAAAACAAATTCCTTCTACCTACAAGTGTGGGCCATGCTGATAGAAATTTTCCCCCTAAAGCCTTGCAGAGTCCTTCAAGTCTTGATGAGTTAATCCACAAGGCTTTTAACATATAATCCCTCCTATCGTGTCTGGGCAGAATTGCAGACACATAGACATTGTGGCCTAGCTCGCTTTTTACACCCACCTGTCATTTTCTCAGGTTTGTAGACATCTACTTTAATTCTAAATTCTGAACAGGCTTTGCTATAAACAGGAAATTGTTCTGCAGTGGCTATTAGGCTTAACTCTTCTTTTATGTCTTGCGCAATGATGTCTGGTCACATTTTTGGATCCATGTTAGAAACCAAAATTTTTCTTGATAGTTGAGTGGCTTCAGGTTGAGGAGGTACTGATTACAGTTGTTTTTTTTTTTTTTTTTTTTTTTCATTAGTTGTTGGCGCATTGGCTTCTGTGGCCATAGTGCACCTCCCAAAGTTTTTGCATTTTACTCTGATCCAAGCCTGAGGCGGGATTTGAACCTGTGACCTTTGGGTTGCCAGGCAGGCACTTTACCCACCTGGCTAGTCCAGTCAGCAGTTGTTCTTTGTAAGATAATTAGGGCCCAGTGCAGGTAGCATAGAGTTATCATGCTTTACGAAATGGGAAGAGATATTAAGCATAACATTTGGATGATACAGGCTTGTTGTAATTTTTGCTGCTGTTTAGATTTGCAGATAAACTGAGAGGTGATTGGCTGCACTGCAGAAATTGGTTTGTAGCCTCTGTTCTAGGATTACCATTATTAAAAGTGGGATTGGGTGTACTGTCTTGGATATTTTTCACAGTTATACTTGTGGGCTGGCCTAGCTGTGCTTATGAGTTGTTTTTCAGCTCTTCATTTGTAGCCTGGCTGGCCGATGCACTATTGAACAGCAGTATTTGAAATAGCTTCCTATAGGCAGGTGGAGCAAAGGTTCCATATTCTCCATTTCGTGTTGTAGTTCAGTTTGGTTGGTTGTAGTGGAGCTGGGTGGTTCTGACGTTAATTGCCATTGTCTCTGTGATCATTTGCAGAAGTGGCTGACAGAGAGCTATCACTGAGGAGATTTGTGTTAATGGATTTAGTGGCTGGATCAGTCACATCATATATTGGGCACAGAACAGAAGTTAGCTGTGGCTTTTTGAATGCTCTGTTGAAGCTAGACTAGGAAAGCATCAGGGAAAGAAAGGATTGTAGTGAAATCAGTTTGGATATAGGGCGGGCACATATGTTACTAGAGGGAAGGTTAGCTATTTAGCAGGATTGTGAGGTGTGCGAGAGCTCCTGCTGTGGGAATCATCACTGAAGTTGATGTAAGTGTTATTCTGATTTTGTTCATTGATACCACTTGGTGGTGGGTCCTAGTATCTTGTATGATCGATATCCAGAAAATTCACTGAGAACAGTTCACTGAATATTATTTCACCAAAAACACAGTTCATAAATAAATAAATAACAAGTAATAATATTTATTTATTTTTTATGTCTTTCACTACTACAACTTCACAATTTTAATTAAAATTTAATTTTTAATTTTTTATAATTTAAATCATGAGTGATTCCTCTAAAGTAGGTTATCATGTCATTTCCTGGCAGGAAGACATTAACTGCTGTCTTTATATTTTATTTTTTTTAAATGGGAGAATTGCATTCACTTATATATTATTCAATAATTAAATTGTTTAAAGACTCCATATACAGTAAACTGCTGAAATAATGGCATCCGAAATAACGGAACGTTCAAGTTAACAGCACTCTGAGATTGAATGTTTACATACAGCAAAAATGTCCTGAAGTGCTGAAAAAAGAAAATGGCTTGTCAGTTGATTACTGTATTTGTTTACATTCCCCATTTTGAAAGTGAATTCTTTACTGATATCATGGATTATACTACTGTTTTACACATATTTTAAATTAAAAGCCCCTCACTATGGCTCCTAAAGTTAATAAACCTCATACAGAGAAGAAAAGAAGAACAACATTAAAGCTTAGTGGCAAACTTGATATAATAAAGAAAATAGAATGGGATATATGTAGGAGTGTATTAATGCCAGAATATGACATTGGATCATCAACATTGTAATGATATTAAACATTCAGAGAACAGGCTTTTAGAATTTTCATGTGCAGAACCTAACAATAAGATAGCTGATGGTAAAAGTTTACACAACCCAAAATTAGAAAACTTAGATAAAGTGTGCACGAGTGGTTTTATTAAAATGATCGGAAGGTATAGCTACATCAGGGTCAATGATTATTGCCAAAGCAAAAGATTTTAAAGAAAAAATGGGCATTGATACAATAATTGCTTTTACTGACTGATGGTGAACTAAATTTAAGTTAAGGCATGAAATTAGAAAATTAGTTGTGGGATAAAAACAATCTCCTGACACAGAAGCGTGTAAAGAATATAGTGTGACATTTGAGAAGCTTGTTAATGACAATAATCTTTCAGATAACCAAATATAAAATGCTGACGAAACTGGGCTCTACAATGTTTGCCACAAAAAACATTAGCAGATAGGCGCCTCCATAGCCAGGTGGGAAGGAGCAGCAGCAGCAGTGCGTAGCACAAGCTTCTTGATTAGACCGGGTTCGAGCCTGTCACCACCAAATACGGAAGATGCGGAAAGGTCAGGGAATGACCACCGCATATCCCGGAGCAATATGGCCTTAGTTGCTAATGCTCCTAAAAACCAAATAACAAACAAACAAACAAACAAACATTAGCAGATTCCAAAGAAAAAAGTGTAAGTTGTTTTAAGCAAAATAAAGAAAGAGTGACGTGTGCAAATGCATTGGGCCAACACAGAATTAAGCCTCTGGTAATTGATAAATACCATGTCCACAAGCCATGAAGGGAATTATGCATTTGCTTGTGACTTATAAGGCCCCCCCCCCAAATACTTGGATGGATAAGGAAATTTTTCAAGATTGGTTCACTCATGAATTTGTTCCAGTAGTTTGAAAGAATTTACGTGATATGGGGAAAAGCCCAAATTCTAAATGTCTTACTTCATGATAATTGTTTGTCTCATCGTCATGAATCCGAATTAGTTTGAGTGTGGAAATATTTTTTCCTGTTATTTACCATCCAAAGTCACTTCTCTCATTCAGCCCATGGATCAAGGAGTTATCCAAAACTTTTAATGCTAGTACTAATAGTAGTGGCATGTGATGCAAGAAAGCAAGTGTATGAGATCATGCAGCATCAGCCAAAAAAAAAAAAAAAAAAAAGTACAGAACTGATTTTATGAAACAAATGATTAGCAAGGATATCTCCATTCTCAACTTTCAATAGGGCTTCACAATTAAAGGTGCAATATATTCTATACCAATTGCTTGGAATACTCTGAAACCCATCAATCTTGTGAAAGCATGGAGGAAATTATGTACTATCTGATGAAGATGATATTGATGGTTTTAATGTAAAGTCAAGGCAAAGCAGTATTGAAGAAATAATGCAAAAGTTCAATTCACTACAACAGAAAATCCTTTACATAACCTTGCAGTTGGAGATATTGATGTATGGCTCGCTGCTTATAATGAGTAATTGAATTATCACGATCATTCTCAGATCAAGAAATCATTGATAGTGTCGTTACTCCTGAGAAACTAGATGATGCACTATGTTCAGATATAGAAGAAGAGGACATTGACCCCTCTGAAAAGATCACTTGGGCTGTTGCAAAATCAAGCATGGAAAATATTCTTCTTTTTTTTTTTTTAACAGGCTTCAAGCTATACTATAGAAGTAATACAAGCACACATGCTGTGAAACACCATGATTACAAAAAAAACAAGCATCAATGAAACAGAGTGATATAAGAACATTTTTGAAAAAAAGCAGTTACTATTCCTAAAGAAAACCATCAAGAAAATGTGCCCTCTACTACAGATGATCTATTAGATGAAATGGCACCCTCTACATCTAAAGCAGACATCTTCAAGGGGATCAGCTAGAATAGAAATTTTTTTTTTTTTACTTTTTTGTTTATTTACTAAATATGTTTATGTATTTTATGTTTATATACTAAAGCATGTTTATGTATTTTTATGCTTATATATTACAGAATGTTTATGGTTTTTATGTGCAGTTAATAAAATTGCATTCTTAATCTCTCTATTTCTTATTTAGCCTCAATATTTCTGCATTAAATATATATAAAAAATAAAAATAAACCCAAAGGTGCCATTATTGTGAGAGTCTGCTGTAGCTGAATGACTGACAGATATTTGTTGCTCAAACCCACGATACCGTCCTCCTACTGAGTTATTGATTTTCTGTAAATTCCTTGTGCCCTTTTGTAACAATTCCACATTTGTTGAGAGAAACATGGTGGCCATTGGTAATTCCTGTGATCTCTAAGAATATTGAATGTTCAAAGATTATTTATGGCTGTACTTTTCATAGATAAGCTTAAAACCAGTTTATAGTGTCTCTGAATAAGTTACTATTATGAAATTACAAAGGGACAAAAAATGTATAAGCTTAAAAATGAATTTTAAACTGGAGTACAGTAGTCATCCATGTGACTGAATGTGTCACAAAAGGTCACACAACTATTGACAGGTTAAACGATTTTATTACTTATGCAGAAACAGTTACAACAGAAACAGTTTCCATTCTTAACAATAAAAATTTCATAAAATTGTGGATCATATTGATCCACAATATTATCCACAATTTTATGAATTATGGATAATATTGAAAATATTACCTTGTATTTTCAATGTGAAGAATATTTATATAATTATTATATATTGCAATAAAATTTATTTTTTTTGCCTTCGTGGTGAATTGTATAAATGTTATTACTGTGTTACTTTTGTTTTTCTGTATATCTATTTCTGTGTATATTTATTCTTATCTTTTTTTTTAACTATCTATTTATCTATTAGCCAATTGATATTCAGTGAACTTTTCCTACAAGCACACACACAAAAAAAAAAAATTATACACTAAAATACAAAACTTTCTGATTGACAGCAGGTGCATAATTATGTGTGTAACCGATAAACATCAGAATTAAAAGAGCCTATAATGTTTAAGAGTTTTGTAAAAGCAGCACTATATATTAAGGAAATACTATTGCTATCTTTGTTGACTAGTATAACAATCAGCAAATTGGCTGACTCTGGAAACAAATTATGGAGACAGTTTTTCTCATATGATGAAGGCAGGAATTGTATTTTCAATAAATTTTCCCAGATCTTTCTTCTTCTGGCATTATAACTCAGGTGGGTCTTAGCCTTCTCAACGATGTTCTACCAGTAAGCCCTCCCAGTAGTCAAATGTCTCCAACTTTTTATTCTCATGGTCTTTTAAGTCCTCTTCTACGTCATCTGTCCATCTTTTCCACAGCCTTCCTCTTGCCCTCCTACCGATAGGTTTCCATTCCATTATCCTCTTAGTTGGTCTGCTGTCATCCATTCTCAAAACATGTCGCATCCAGGCAAGTCTCTGGCTCTTCACAAATCTATATCCTCACCCTGAATAAGATTGTCAATTCCATGGTTCATTCTGATCCACCAGGATCCATCAACTTCTTATATGGGCCCAAAGACTTTTTGCAAAATTCTATGCTTGAGCACTCTCAACAACTGCTCATCTTTACTCGTTAATGTCTAAGCTTCACAGCCATATGTTATAACTGGTCTAATGAGACTTTTGTATATCCTTAATTTTAAATGTCTGTTCAATACTCTGGACTTCGTTAGTTTTAATATGTATAGAAGCACCTGTTTCCACTTAGGATACGGTACTTGATTTCATTAGTACAGGTCGACCATCACTAATCCGGCCACTGGTAATCCGGTTCCACCACTAATTCGGACATAATTTCATTTTCCAGGGTCAGTCATTGACTTGCCGCTACTGTTTTGGTGGTGTTGATTGCAGCATCAGTTGTTGGTACGAACTCGTAAACATTGGCAAGCCGTTCCTACTTGCTTTTCTGCATTTATTATTATAACTTGCTCACATTTAGCCCCAGCCATTGTTCCCATGCATAAAGGATATGCTTCTTGTGTTGTAAAGCACAACCACCATACATAGTCCATAACAGATAAAGCTGAACTTCTAAAAAAAACTCGACAGTAGTGTGTGAAGTTTAACTTTGCTTAGTTGTAAATTCCAGCAATTTCTCCCAGTTCCTCTTATTTTAATAATTTTCTTTTAGCCATCCCTTTTTAGATTTTTTTTTTTTTTTTTTTTTTTACACAACACACTTGTACAAACTTGCAGAAAAACATAACACAATGTGATGGATACTACAGTGCACTAACGAACTTGTTTTCACAAAATCTCTAACAATACTGACAAACTTATTGAGGTGTTTGAGAGTTTATTTTATTGCAGCGCTCGCAATAAACTAATCACAAATGACCATCATGTGTATGCCGTAATAGCGTCACATGTATGTGGCCGACATGGCTTCTCAAGAAATAAAGTAACCTACTGGGCCACGTCGGCCACATATATGTGACACAAAATAAGACTATTTTTTGATATTTTAATCGAAAAAACGACAACACCGACATTACAATATTCATTTTAGAATTACTATTCAAATTATTTGCTAAATATTTTTTTGGCCCCTGGGGAATTTTTTTCTTAAACTAGCTTGGCAGTCAACGTGTTAAAGGTAGGATAAGGTGGTTAGCTGTTGGGTAAACTATATGTCCTAATCTGGGAAACCACAGGTGGCGCCTGACCCTAATACTGTGTCCTAATCCAACCACCGGTGATCTGGCAAACTCACTAATCCAGCACACCACAGGTCCCAGCGGTGTCAGATTAGTGAGAGTTGACCTGCAATGACCTGAGTTGGTCTGATTTATCTGCGAACCTAGATAGGCAAAATTTTGAACATGCTCGAACGAGAAGCTGTTGTTTCTTAAATTTTCCGTGTTATCTGCTGTTCTCCAGGCTTCCATATATTTTGTCTTTGCTCTTCATTTATCTTAAGACCTCTTCTTTGTGCTTTACTATCCTCTGCCTGGCCACTGTTTCTTCGAGTGCTCCTTTAGTCCTACTGATAATGGTGACATCATGAGCACATGCACAGACCTGCACTGTGTTTATGCCTATGTGTCCAGTCACTTGTAATTTTCTGACAGCTGCTTCCAAAACCAAGTGCTTTGCCCTCTCTAACACCATTAGTGTCCTTTTGACACTAATGATGTTTAGACAGGGCGATGTCTAAGGGAGTCATCACCTCATTGTCAAACCACTGCATTAGAGCCAGCCAGGGTTGCTTTTATGAGCCTAACAATCTTTGCAGATATGCCCAAGATAAGGAGATCATTTATCATTTCCTCTCTGTTGAGTTAATCAAAAGCTTGTTTAAAATCTACATATAGGTTAAATAAGTGTATATTATACTAAAATGCTTTTCCTGTATCTGCCTCAAAATGAACAACAACTCAACAACTGACCAGATGGTCAGTTGTTGAGTGATGGGTCTGGAACCACACTGATGTTCTCCAATGATTTTCTCTGAATATGCTGCCAGTCTGTTATAAATAATAAAACCTGGTAAGTAACGCTCAGCAATGCAATATCTCTGTAGTTAGAGCAAATCAGTTTATCACCCTTCTTGTGAATCGGCTGTATGATTCCAAGTGTCCATTCATCTGGGATTTTTTTCCTCAGACCATATTAATAGTATAAGATTATGTATTCTTCTCCATAGTGTCACTGCACTGTTCTTGAGCAACTCTGCAGTTATTCCATCAGCTCCTGGTGCTTTAAAGTTCTTTAAGCACTTAATAACATTTTGAATTTCTTCGAAACTAGGGTCTTCAATGCATCGTTTTACTGTATAGTATAATAGCTATTTTGTTTCAGTCTTACCTCCTGTCAGAATGCTCTCAGAATACTTTTTCCTCTGTTTCAGAACCTCCTTTCTCTCAGTCCGCAAGTTTCCCAGATCCTGCATGATCATTGTTGTCAGGAGAGGGTAGCTGGGGATTTCTCGAAGTGTAATGGCAAGCAGAGCCTTAGTATGGATATTAATTGCTTTAGAGGTCTCACATTTATATGATAATTCAGAAGAAGACTTTTGTGTGGGTTTCTGCAACAGTCCCCTAAAAATGAATTCCAGGCCTTTAATGCTAATTTATTTATACATGGAATCTTGCTGCAAGAAAAGACTCTGCACATCAAATGCAGATATGTTTATTGCCCTTCATTTTGATGTGTGAGTTTGAATTGACAAATTTTTCCATTCTATATAGGTGTAGGTGCCAGTCTTGCTATTATCATGTGTATGTTTGTTCATATTTGACATTGTTCAGCTATAAAGGTCATTCTGGATAAGAACAGAGGCAATGTTTATCAGCTAGGAGAAGGTTTCCTAGCAAAGTTCCCTTGGGTTGGTTCTGAGGGGTTTAATACTATCAGGAAAATGGCACAAGGTGCCTGATGCAACTAAACAGCACACATAGTTAAAGAGATCAGCCAAAACACAAATGATCTACAGCAAACTGAGCTGGTCTGAATCAGAAATATGGTACCAATCACTATATGAAAAACAAATTAAAAATTACTTATCTGAATCTTTGGATCCAGCAATGCAAGTGATCTAAGTGAGTGAGAATGTAGTTAAGTAATCACTCAGAGCCACAGCATATCTCAAAACAGTGCTAGACTTTTTTAAATTAGAATTAAGACAAAAGAAAACACAATGACCAGGACAAGGCAAACAGATGAGAGAATTTTTTTTAGAGGTTGAAAACATAAACTAGTGAACTAGATTAATCATTCTAACAAATTAATGCAGGGACTCTACCCTTTCTATTAGACATTAGCTAACTAATTTGCCTTCTTGGATGGTTGAGGTCGATATTTTTGTGAAATTTAACCTAGCCATGGTTTTTGTGGTGTGGAAGGTGAACAGTATCACATTGAGTTTAGTTCAGGATTAATGGCTGCTCTTCTGTTTATCTTCATCAATATCAGTGTTATTTATTAAGTGAAATGCCCTCGTAGGTGGCATAACTATTATGTATGTATTTATGTCATTATATATTTATGTCATAGTATCCAATCAGATTGATCAGACACGGCTGCTCCTTAATAAAACCCTACTGTGACTGCAGTATAAATGCATGCATTCCTGTCTAGATCGTCTTGCATAACTTCTTTAACCAGCGACTCTATTTCCTTCAGAGCAGAAGTCAAGCTAAGAGGTTTGTACTTATTTATGTCACCCTTTGTTTTCCCTTTATGAATTGGGGATATATTTTCACATCTCCAATCCATAGGGGACCTCCCCCTGAATCCAAGGGTGCACTCATACTTGTGGTTAAACATTTTTGCAGACCTCATTTGCTACCTCGCTTAATATAATTAGATAGATTCCATGCACGCCAGGTGCCTTTTTTTTTTTTTTTTTTTAACATTTAGCTATCACAAAATCATTCAACTCCCCGTCAGAATTTGATTCTTATAAGAATTTTATAAGGATGGTAATTCTGACATTCCCTTTGTGTGGATCTACATGCAAAATACCTATTCAGTTTGTCACCTACTGACCATTTATATTTAATGGAATAATGTGATTCCCTGTCTTCCTTCTAGTGTTTACACCAGTAAAGAAATCTTTAATGTTTTTCCTTGCATCCTTTGCCAAAGACTTCTTTTTATGCTTACACAATTCATTTGTTACTTGATTGCAGACTTGCTTATATCTACTGTAGGTTTCTGTATTACCTAATGATTTGTATGCATCCTATGCATTCTTCTTCTCTGCCATGAGGCTGATTAGTTCACATCCATTTAGTTCTAAACCTTGAATAGTGTCTTTTAATTGGTATAAAAAGCATAGTACCACAGTAGTCACCTTTGTGAAAGCGAAAGCCATTCCCTTTTCTCTCAAGAATAATTATATCTTTAAGTACAGCCACTCCCTGGCTAACGTAATACTTGACTTATGGAAATTCGACTTTAAGTAAGTTTTTACCTGCTGATGCAAACTTAAACAAATCGTGGAAACGTATTTTGCATCCCGCAAGAATAAATGGAGGTATCGTGAAAATATCGTAATGTGAACCCAATAAATTTTTTTTTTTTTTTTTTTTTGGTAATTCCTTCAAAGACCTCAGAAGTTGAAATTTTTGCCGTATAACTAAGCTATTTATCTCTCTAAAAGGTCATGTTTATAATGAAAATTGCACTACACTTTCATCGTTGTCATATGTTCCATTATAAGAATCAATTTTGAACACCTTTGTGATATTTTTCTAAAACACATTTCTGGAGGTCACTACCATAAAACAATAAAAACAATTTGCACTTTCCAGTTTATTGGGATTTTCTGTAACAGGTAGTAAACGATCTTATTGCATTTGTGATAATACTGATAACTGCAATTCTGTGGGTTACAGTATTATGGTGAAATGAGTTCCCCTTCACTGAAATCTTCAGTTGTATAAAAAACATTAATAAATTTTCAGAATCTTCATTCCTATTTACTTATTACAATGGTGAAGGGAAAGGGACAACAGAAAGTGCAAGTGCTGACAGTGCTAGGAAACGAAACAAAATTGATTTAGAAATGAAGATGATTAATTAAGAATTACGAAGCAGTACAAAGTTTGACATCTATTGCGAGGAATTAGGTCTCACTGCTTCAACAGTGAATACTATTTTAAGGAGGTGCCTCCGTAGCCAGATGGGTAGGAGTAACAGTGCGTAGCACACGCTTCTTGATTAGACCGGGGTTCGAGCCTGTGACCACCAAATACGGAGGGTGCGAGGTCAGGGAATGACCACCGCATATCCCCGGAGCAATATGGTCTTAGTTGCTAATGCTCCTAAAAATCAAAAACAACAACAACTATTTTAAGGGACAGTGCAAGTATAAAAGAACATATTAAAGTATCAACTCATTTAAAATCAACAGTGATCACAAAACAGCGTTAAGGTGCTATATCGAAGATGGAAAAGCTATTAATAATATTGAAAATCAGATTCAGAAGTTTAATAGGTTTAAGCATCGCCCTGGTTTCCAGAAGATTGAAGTATGCAGTGAAGTCGCCGGTGCTGCAGCTGCAGACAAATTTTGTGATGTGTTGAGAAAAACTCCTAAATCTCCACAGCCCTCAACTTCTGCAGCAGCTTGCTTATCAGCTGGAGAGTTAATTTTGGCAACGATGCTCAAAAGGTAAAACTTGCTAATGTTATGCCTGTCTCCACTATCTTTTGGTAATTTTATAATTTTGAAATTTTTGTAATTTTGTACACTTTTGTAATATTTTCTGCGCATGAGATAAAAAAATTGAATAAATAATTCTATTTACATGTTCACTGAACATTTCTTTTTTGCTTCAATCAAATTCAATCAAATTTGCAAGTGCTGTATAAGCATTTGAGAAATTCCGACTTACGTAGAGTTCTGCGGAACGCAACCCTTACATAAGTCGGGGAGGGGCTGATTAATACTTGATCCCTGCCTCCTTGTGGGTGTCTTAATTGCAGATTCTTGATGCATGAAGATTCTTAATTCCTGCAAATAATCATATTGCTTTCTTTTGTTGCCTTTTTAATATGCTGTTGTAAGAAACACCAAATCCACCAGTGATATTTTACAATGTCACTAACTTTTACACCTGGTACTTATATGTTGGTTCTGTTCAACTTATCCTTTTTAATCAAATATTCTACATTATCCTGACAAGAATAATTGCCTCTTCTGGAACTTTCTACCTGTAGTGATTCTAGTTATTCTGCCAAATTTAGGATTGAAGGTTTCAGCATTCAGTCAAAGCAGCCAAATGCTTGGGTTTTATTTAATTCCTTGAAGGCAAGAGTGCACTTCTGTTCAAGAACTGAGATTCATCTATCAAAAATGGTGAATCTATTCTTAAAATATCCCCCCCCCTCTCTGTCACAAAGCCCAGATGCCCAAATTATTCGCTGTATGATTCCTTTTGCCTCAAAGGTTGGTACTGGTGCATATGTCCGTTCTGATATTCCCTGTCAGAGACTTGATAATTTGGAATCTCCTCTTTTCGATCTTCTCTGTCTTAAAATCTCTCTACCTCATTGTGTCAAATTCATCTGTTGTCTCTACCGCTCTCTCTCAATTCCGCTAATCACTTGGAGCTCTTTGACTTTCTCCAGTCCAACTTTCCTAACAGTGATGTAATTTTCCTTGGTGATTGTAATGTTCACAACTCCAGCTGGCTTCCATTTTCTAGTGACACCGATGCAGTTGGTCGAGATGCTGAGGCTTTTCCAATTACTAATGACCTTGTACAGATTGTTCATTTACCGACAAAAATACCGGACAATCCTAACCATACAGCCAACATGCTTGGTATTTTTCTCACAAACAACCCTTCTAAGTACATGGTTGAAGTGAGAGGTCCTTTAGGCACCTCAGATCACAACTTGGTGATTGTCTCTTCTCTAATGGAGCCTTTATCTCATGGCTATTCCCAACCTCATATTGATTGGCATTACAAGAATGCAAAATGGGATGACCTGCGAGACTTCTTTTTTTCTTTTCCTTGGTCGGATTACTGTTTCAAAACTTCTGATGTTAATGTTCTCTCAGATCACGTCAGTGAAATTATTCTTGCAGGAATGGAATCCTTTTTCCCACACTCCACTTTAAAATCTCGTCCTTTATCTAAACCTTGGTTTTCCAATAAATGTGCTAAGGCTGTTCAAGAGAAGAATGTTACATATCGTAATTGGCTTCCTTTCTAATTCTTCAGTTTCATTTTCTGCCTACACCAAAGCTCGCAACAATTGTAACGCAGTTATTAATCAGTCCAAACTAGAGTTTGAACAGGCTAAGAGTAGAAAACTTGCTTCTTGCCCTAATGGTAGCCAAGCATTCTGGTCTCTTGCCAAAGCTATTGGCTGGAACTTTTGCCCACCTCTGCTCCCACCTCTGTCCAAACCAGATGGTTCTGTTGTCACTTCAGCCAAGGATAAAGCTGAACTGCTAGCATCCCATTTTTCTTCCAACTCATGTTTTAATGATCTTGGTAAAACACCTCTCACCATTCCCAACACTCTCCATTCAATGCCTCCCGTGGTCTTCCGTCAAAAGAATGTCAGAAGGATTTTGACGAATCTTGATGCTAAGAAAGCTTGATGGTAAAGTCTTGATGGTATTTCTCCACTTGTTCTCAACACCTGTGCTACCGAACTTGCTATTGTTCTTTGCCACCTTTTTTCACTTTCTTATTCCAAAGGTGTTTTTCTTTCTGTTTGGAAATTTGCTCATATCCAGCCAGTTCCTAAAAAGGGTGACATCCCTCCCATCCAATTATCGTACCATTGCAATTACTTCTACTCTTTCTAAAGTAATGGAGAAATCAGTTAACTGGCAACTCTTAAACTACCTAGAAACTTCCCGTCTGATCAATGATCGGCAGTATGGATTCCGTCAGTTGTCGGTCCACTAGTAATATTCTGGCTTATGTTACCCATTTATTGGTGAAACACAAGCAAGTGCTTTTGACATCTTAAAGGCTTTCGATCGTGCTTGCATAAAGGTCTTCTAAACAAGCTTCCATCTTATGGTTTGCCAACTGTTTTTTTATAATTGTTTATCCAGTTTTCTCTCTGATCGCTCACTGAGGGTGATAGTTTGTTTGTTTTTAGGAGCATTAGCAACTAAGGCCATATTGCTCCGGGATATGCGGTGGTTATTCCTTGACCTTTCTGCATCCTCCGTATTTGGTGGTGACGGTCTCGAACCCCGGTCTAATCAAGAAGCGTGTGCTGCGCACTGCTACTCCTTCCCACCTGGCTACGGAGGCACAAGAGGGTGATAGTATAGGGCTCTCTGTCTTCTAACTTCTCCGCTAATGCTGGTGTCCCCCAAGGGTCAGTTCTTTCCCCCACTCTTTTCCTCTTGTATATTAATGACCTTCTTCTATTAACTGGAAATCCTATCCATAGTTTTGCCAATGATAGCACATTACATTCCACTTTCCATTTTGAAAAACCTTGCCCTGCTCAAACAGATTCAATTTCTTGAATATCCGCTTCCAATTCCTTAAATGCCGATCTCCAGGTAATTCTCCAGTGGGGCAAAGACATCTTAGTTGATTTCAATCCTTCTAAAACTCAGTCTTGTCTTATATCTCGCAAAAAGGATTCTTCTGCTCCTATGCTTATCTTTGGTGACACTCCGATTTCTAGGCAAAATGATATATCTCTTTTGTAGATTACTGTGACTTCTAATCTCTCTTGGCACAAGCACATTACAAATATTGCTTCTTCTGCATCTAAAAAAAGACTTGGTTTTCTCTTTTGCTCTCGGCTTTACTTTTCTTCCAAACAGCTGTTTACTCTTTACAAATCGCAAATCTGCCATACCATGGAATATTGTTCCCATATCTGGGGTGGTGCCCCCAAAACCTCTCTCAGGCTTCTTGATTCCGTTCAGAAAAGGGCAGTTAGGTTAATTAATGATTCATCTCTAACAGAGTCTCTCCACTCGCTGTCTCAAAGACATACTGTTTCTGCTGCATACTCTTCTACAGATATTTCCATGGGCACTGTTCTTGTGAATTGGCTTCTATAATTCCTGCTCTCTCTTTTAAAACAGTCTGAACACATGGCGCCACCAGCCAACATCCAATTACTGTCCAACTTGAAGCTCACAGAACCAACTTTTCATCTTCCTCGTTTATTCATTCCACTGCCATTTTCTGGAACAACCTTCCTATATATGTACAGTGGAACTTCTCTATTACGAACTTCTATTTAACGAATTTCTCTATATTACGAATTTTTTCGCAAAACATTGCACCTTGAAACGAAATTACATGTAAAATTAACCCCATATAGCGAAGTGTTAGTCTCTCTGTAACGAATTTTTAAAAATATACGACCTCCTTCCCTCCGAAATTACGCATTAGTGGAATTAATCATTCTTTTAGTGAATACTTGTGGTCATTGACGCCCGTAGGAAGGTCTTTGTTTCATTTTTGTTACAGTTATAAAACCAAATAAGTTTTCTTAAAAGTGGTCATAAACTTTACAATAAATAGGATAGATTTGTAAATTGATGTTGGCTCAGGGGAAAACGAAATTCGCTGCGGTAAGCCTTTAGCGTGCTGCGGCGGCAATACATAGAATGATGCCATAGTTGATTTTTAGTAACGAACGCCTACTGAGTGACATTCGCTTCTCACCTCAACCGTACCACGGGACCTTCCTGTCAATCATTATATGATATGTCCGTTCTCATCTAACTGGACTCCTAGTAGATGGTTTTCATGAAAAAAATTTTTTTTTTATTTAGTTCTTTTAGAACAATTTGTCATCAATCACATAGGCTATATGCTCTTGTATTTTTTTTTTTTTTTTTTTTTTGAAAAGTAACATACAGCATACATTAACCGTAAATTTTATATATGAATGAAAGTCGTATATTTCTTCAAAGTGATTGTTAGGAAAAGTCACGTGATACTGTTGAATTGGCAAGCAAACGTCATTGAGTAGGCGGTACCTGTACTAACAATTCACTATATGGCCAGCGCAGCGAAGTTTGCGGTGTATGTATCGGCAAGAGCTACAGTCCAGTGATTTTTACATTTGGGGAAAAAATGTCGAAGAGAAAATGTTTAAGTATTAATGATAAAGTAAAGATTCTTCATGATATTGACCAGGGTTTTAAGAAAAAAGATATTGCGGAGAAATATGGCATACCTGCAAGCAGCTTATCTACGATTTTAAAAAATCGAGAATCAATTTTAAATGCAATTGAAGGAGCAGCAGACAAGAAGCGAATTGTATATACGACAAGAAGTGTATATACGAAGATGTTGATAAAGCTGTTCTAAAATGGGTGCAAATGATACGTGAAAAGAATATACCAATATCGGGTCCAATAATTAAGCAACAAGCTCTGAAATTTGCACAGTCCCTGGGACATACAGAATTTAATGCGAGCACTGGGTGGCTAGATAAATTTAAGAAGCGCCACAGAATTGTGGAAAAAGTTATTTGTGGAGAAAGTGTTAATGTAAGTGAAGAAGATTGCAACAGTTGGAGGAACAATACCTTAAAGAAGATTTTGGAAGAATATGAACCTAAGGATGTTTTTAATGCTGACGAAATGGGTTTATTCTTTAAATGTTTACCGAATAGAACTCTTGCTTTTAAAGATGATAAATGTTTTGGCGGAAAACAAAGCAAAGAAAGAATCACTGTGCTAGTTGGAGCAAATATGACAGGAAGTGAAAAATTAAGACTTTTAGTAATCGGAAAATCAAAAAACCCAAGATGTTTTAGAGGCACAAAATCTTTGGAAGTTGACTACACCTTTAATAAAAAAGCATGGATGACCAGTGATATCTTTGAAGACTGGATATTAAAACTAGACAAGCGTATAACAAAAGAAAAAAGGAAAATCGTGTTGGTAACTGACAACTGTCCAGCACATCCTGCCATTATTTCTGCCAAACTTAAAAGTGTGAAGTTATTGTTTTTACCACCAAACGTGACGTCAAAACTCCAGCCAATGGACCAAGGCATAATTAAAAATTTTAAATTTCATTATCGAAAGAGAATAATAATGAAGATTGTCAATGCGTTATCAGAAAATAGAAACTTGGAAGTTACAATTAACCTTAGAGATTGCATCTCTGAACTGGCAAAAGTTTGGACAAACGATGTCACTGAATACACTATTCAAAATTGTTTTTCGAAAGCGGGATTTGCATTGAATGCAGAAGTCGAACATCAACTGGATGAACAAGATGAACTGCCCCTTTCACAACTGAAAAACTTTTGGAAAATATTAGAATCGTCCGGAAACATTGAAAATGAAATAACACTGGATAGTTATGTTTATGTAGATCAAGACCTGACTACAACAGAACATCCAAATGAAGATGAAATACTGCTGAACAGTGTTAGACACGACCATGATCACGAAGAAATTAACGATGACGCTGAAGACACATCAGAACAACCCGTAGAAAAGCCAACTCGTGAAGAAATGATTAACGCTTTTAAAACGGTTCGTATGGGTCTACAGTTTTGTGAAAATGTTCCTGATAATGTTTTTAATGCTCTGAACAAATGTGAGGTTTTCTTTGAGAATCAGACAATTTTTTAATTGTACTGTGCAAACGAAAATTACGGATTTTTTTTAATTTGTGATACTTACTGGCGAAAATTGTGTAAGCGTAATTTAAATAAGTGTTTTTGAAATAAAATACATTAAAAATAAATGTAGATTCATTTTCATTTTCTAATTAAATAACAATTTCTAATAAAAAAGATATTCTCTGTATAACGAAATTTCTCTATAACGAATTTTTTCGCTGGATTTATAGAATTCGTTATAGGGAAGTTCGACTGTATTTCCTGAAAATTGCAGTCTACAGAAATTCAAGTCCAGTGTCAACAAATATCTCCTTTCTTCTTCTCAACCTTCAACCCAAGCACGGTACTAAGTACTATAGGTTCCAATAGCACTCGTGTTTGGGGTTTACATAAAAAAAAAATAATAATAAATAAGACTCCTGTAAAATAGAAAATGATATCACAGAGCTGTGGTTTTTCATTGTGTGTGTAATAATAATGTATGGTTTTCTTCAACAGATATCATCAACTAGTAAAGGAAGCCAGTGAAAATGGAATGTGGGAGATAACGAAATCAGGACTACTGTCATAGGCCTTCATAAGGCAGGACATGATGCACCTACAATTTTCAAACTTCTGAAACCAATTGTAATAAGCCGAAGATTTGTCTACAGGGCAATTGATAGGTACAATGAGCAGTAGAGAATTGATGACAGGCCCCGTCCATACTCCCAAGAACTGTGAGGACCCCTGCAGCTATCAAGGCTATGAAGAACAGAATCCATAGGAATCCCCTATGAAAACAAAAAATCATATCTAGAGAAATGGGAATGTCAACAAGATCGCTGTCATGCATAATCAAAAGTGATCTAGGGATGAGTGCCTACCGCAGGAGTACAGGACAGTTCTGAACTCCAGCTCTGATGGAATGGAGGCAATAAAAAGACCAGAGGCACTGCAGTGTCGGTACACAAATGGTAAACATCGACAGATACTCTTCACAGATGAAAAGATTTTTACTATTGAGGAGAGTTGTAACCGTCAAAATGATGACAAGGTGTATGTCCATAACTCTGCAGCATGTCAGGCCATTAAAAGGGTTTAAAGGGATCATCATCCAGCATCAGTGATGGTTTGGTGGGGAGTCTTCTACGAAGTGTAACAAAGATGCATTTTTATGTTTAGGAGGTAAAAGCCAGTGTAAGGGTATACCTGAATGATATTCTGGAGGCACATGTGAGATCCCCTCAATCAGACTCTCTTCAGTGGTCAGCACTGGATCTTCCAACAGGACTCAGCACCTGCTGACAAGGCAGAGATCACCCAAACATGGCTGACAGAGAATGTGCCTGAGTTCGGCAAGCATGACGAATGGCCTCCTGCAAGTCCAGATCTTAATCCACTTGATTGCCATTTGTGAGCTATTTTGGAAGGGATGGTCTATGGTAAAAGGCATGTCACATTTGGAGAGCCTGAAGAGATCACTGGAGCATGCTGTTGCTGATTTCCCGCAGGATGTTGTGTGTACTTCTAATGGTCGGAACGTTTGAGATCTTGTGTAAGGAAACAAGGTGGGGGGCCATTTTGAATGAGTATTGTGTTGCTTCATCTGTTGAGTGTTCAAGAATAAACTCACAATTACTGTGGGTTTATTCTTGAACTCAACTCAAAACTCACAGGAACTGTGAGTTTTGAGTTCCAATGTCTTTTTATTTTGTGGCTACATGCAGTAACACACGTGACAGTATTTATGGAAGTACTGTGTAAGTACAAAGGGTACTAGGAAAGTTTTGCAATATGATGCAACAATGAATCACAGGAAGCTGCTTGTTGCTGCATGTTGAGACATGTTCATACGTGCATAGTAGCCGACGCACCAAGTCGATGGGCTCAGTTATTCATTAGTAGTGAGAGTGTAAAGTGCTTGCGATGGCATCGTGGTCACGAAATGAGATAAGGACAGTTTTGCGGTATAATTTCGTGCGTGGTTTAACCATAGACCAGTGCTTAGAAGAAATGACTCTTGCACTAGATGATGATTGTCCACATCGTACAACGATATTCAGGTGGTATAGAGAATTCCAAAGGGGAAATTTCACTCTGGAGGATTCTGAGAGGCCGGGAAGGCCACGAACGTCAGTTACGGAGGAAAACGTTACTGCTGTGAGGAAAATGCTTGACGAAAACAGGCGAGTGACCTACCAACAGATAGAGGATACTTTGGGCCTAAATGCACCAGCAATTCGTTCGATTCTGCAAGATCATTTGCACGTGAAGAAACTTTGTTCTCTCTGGGTGCCGCATCAACTGACTGAAGAGCAGATGACACGACGTATGACTTGGTGCCGGGAGATGTTAAAAAAGTTTGATAAGGGACAATCTCGGTATGTGAACAACATCGTGACAGGTGACGAGAGTTGGCTGTACTATTACGATCTGCCGACCAAGGCTCAAAACAAAGTTTGGGTCTTTGATGATGACGACACACCCGTAATTGTCAGAAAAATCCCGATCTGTAAAGAAGAAAATGATAGCTGTATTTTTCAAATCGAGTGGAATTGTGGAACGTGTCGTTTTGGACACGCAGAAGACAGTCACAGCTAAGTGGTATACTGAACAATGCCTGCCTAAAGTCATTGGATCTATGAAGAACCTGCGGCCAAAGTCAAGAATGGACACCGCACAGTGTCCATTCTTGACCTCCATCACGAAAATGCTCCAGCTCACCGCGCCAAAGCCTGCACCGAATATTTGACCACGACAGGACTGAAACTTCTCGAGCACCCTCCCTACAGTCCAGACCTTGCTCCCTGCGACTTTGCACTGTTCCCGCATGTGAAAATGAAGCTAAAAGGGAGGCAGTTTTCCAGTGATGAGGACTTTCTACAGGCTTGGGACAACGAGTGTACTTTACTCCCTAGTGAAACTTGGCATACTGGTTTAAAGATTGGTTTCGGAGGATGGAGAGGTGTATTGAATGTAGAGGAAATTACTTTGAAAAAATTAAATAAACAAAGCTGTATTGCAAAACTTTCCTAGTACCCTGTGTAGCATCATCAAGCACAGTGAGGGATAACAAAGTTAGAACGAAAAATCACAGTTAGGATTGTTCATTACTATCCCTAATTGTAATTTAGCATATCTGGTGAGTATGGGCTTGGCACATCCAGGGTCCTGAGCTGGATATAATCATTCTTCTCTTGGTGATTCCTTTCTGCTTCTGACCCATGTTCTCTCTCTCTCTCTCTCTCTCTCTCTCTCTCTCTCTCTCACACACACACACACACCTGGCGCCTCCGTAGTCAGGTGGGCAGGAGCAGCAGTGCGTAGCACACGCTTCTTGATTAGACCGGGGTTTGAGCCCGTGACCACCAAATAAGGAGGATGCGGAAAGGTCAGGGAATGACCACCGCATATCCCCGGAGCAATATGGCCTTAGTTGCTAATGCTCCTAAAATCCAAATAACACACACGCGCGGTATTTCAGAATTTTTTTTTTTTTTTTGCCCGATGCAGCATAAGCCTCAGGCTTCTTTACACCATATAGCTAATAATAATATGATGCAAGAAAGCAAGCTGAAGAATCCCATCAGCATTGATCATGCTCAAACCATTTAAGGCCTTACACACCGAGATCAGATCACCTTGCAGGTGCACAGTCTCCAGATGTTGCAATTTGCAGAACTTAAGCCTTTCTTGGTAATAGCAACCTTTTATTCCATTCACCAATCTCGTTGCCCTTTTCTGTCAAGATGTGGCCTGATTGCCACATCTTGGGTCTTTTTCATTCTCCACTGTGCGGAGTGTAATATGACACAGTTGGTATGTTACTCTGGGATTACTGCTACCCATATGAAGTACTTTACGTTTGTCAATGTTAAACTTCAGTTGCCACCTCTCAGAGCATCTGCTTACTTTTATAGATCCTCTTGCAGTAGTAGTACACTGTCGTTACTATCATTAACAACTCAGCCAACCTCCGTATCATCTGCAAACTTGGACATTAACCCCGAGACATGTTCGTCCATATCAATGATAAATATACAAAACAACGATGGGCCCAACACCGAACCACGGAGCATTCCACTAAATAACATTAGTTCACAAAGAGCAGTGTCCATTGATTACCACTCTCTGTCTTTTCCCACTCAACCCTCCCTTTATCCATAGCAGCAGCTTGCCTTTAATGCTGTACTCTCGAATTTGAACAGTAGTCTTCCATGTGCAACAATATCAAAAGCTTTCCTGAAATCCAAGTATATGATATCAAAATTATTTTTTGCATCCAGCTCCTTTTTGACCACATTACCGTATCCAATCAAATTGGTTAGTCAAGGCTTCCCTTTAACAAACCCATGCTGTGTCTGAACTATAACTGCAGCCTTGTCTAGATGATCTTGCAATGCTTCTTTAATCAGTGATGCCATTATTTTCTGCGGAACAGAAGCTAAACTAACAGACCTATGATTACTCCTGTTACACTTCGATCTCCTTTGTGAATTGGGGACACATTTGCATATCTGCAGTCCATGGGGCCCCCTCCTGAATCCAAGGAAGCTCTCATAATTATGGCTAAGGGTTTGCTTACTTCCTTTGCTGCCTCCTTTAATATTACTGGATAGATCCTTCTTTTTTTTTTTTTTGGTAGTTGTTGGCGCATCGGCTTCTGTGGCCATAGTGCACCTCCCAAGGTTTTTTTTTTTTTGCAGTACCAAGCTTTTTGATCCAAGCCCGAGGCAGGATTTAAATCTGCGACCTTTGGGTTGCCAGGCAGGCACTTTACCCACACAGCTAGCCCGGTCGGCTGGATAGATCCAGTCCACCCCAGGTGCCTTTCTTATGTTCCACTTTGTTGTCATTTGTTACAAAATTGTTCACCTCCCTGCTAGAGTTTAATAAGCTTCTGGCCTCCACTTTTTTTTTTTTTTTTACAGAATTCCTCGTGTGTGAATTCCTAGTGAATGATGCAAAATACTCATTCGGTTTGTTAGGATCATCACCAGTTGAACCATCGATATCAAGTTGGACCAATCTGATTCATTCTCTACAACAGCGGTTCTCAAACTTTCTGAGCCCACGCCTCCCTTGACCTGTAAAATTTTCCCGGTGCCTCCCTTGAAGTAAAGCATCTATAATTGTGTAATTTCTTATTTTTAATATGTTAATACAATAATTATTAATACTACATGAAATAATAAGCATCTGTAGTTTCAAATTACATTAGTAATTTAGAACTACAACTTAAATTACTAACGATTATTACCAAAAAGAATAAAAAACACAATCGCACACCTCTGAAACCATATTTTCAACCATGCAGCTAATGCTATACTATGCAATCTACCTATATATGGCATACATAGTACACACTAAGTAAAGCATCTATAATTGTGTAATTTCTTATTTTTAATATGTTAATACAATAATTATTAATACTACATGAAATAATAAGCATCTGTAGTTCCAAATTACATTAGTAATTTAGAACTACAACTTAAATTACTAACGATTATTACCAAAAAGAATAAAAAACACAATCGCACACCTCTGAAACCATATTTTCAACCATGCAGCTAATGCTATACTATGCAATCTACCTATATATGGCATACATAGTACACACTAAATTATATATATATTACATTACATCATATCAATCATAATTCATCAATCCATTTCAGCAAAATATAATATTTTTTTCCAAATGTTTATATCGAAGTTAGAGTGAGATAGGTGGCGGTAAATGCTTTAAAAAATAGGTTATAAAATGTAATGTTATGTTATGAAAGTTTATTTATTTGTATATATTTTTTTATTTATATATGTTATGTTATGAAAGTTACATTTCTGTTAAAATTTTCGCGCCTCCTTTTGCACTAGTCCGCACTTCCCCAGGGAGGCGCGCCTCCCAGTTTGGAAATCACTGTGCTACAATTTCCTAAAATTTTTAATCTACAATCCCCTAAAATTTATAACACTGATTGTATTTTATAATTATATATATATATTTATAATTATATATATATATTATTGAGTTTATTGCTGTGAATGTGTAATATTTTGTTCGTTAATTCCCCAGTAGGCCTGATGATGATGATACTCAACTGAGTTTTGTAAGAAGAAAACTATTCCTTTATGACAAACTAGTCAGTGCTAGTTTGTCATAAAGGAGGTAATAAGTTTCTGTCCGGCTAGTAAATGCCCGTTTGCTTTCCAAAATAAACTTTGTTATTTTACAGATGTTTGTTTGAAGTATGGTGGCTGCTTAATTCTTTTTTAAACATTTTTATTATTATTATTATTAGCCATATAGTGCAAAGAAGCATGAGCCTTATGCTGTACCAGCCAAAAGAAAAAAAAATTCCCCGTTACTCAGAGAGAGAGAGAGAGAGAGAGAAGGGAATCACCAAGAAAGAAAAGAATGATATCCAGCTCAGGATTTCAATAAACTATCATTTGCAATGGTTCTTCTTACTATTAATATCATTAATTTGTTATTAATTAACTATGTATTACTATGTATACCCATTTCAGATGATGTACTTTCTCTCAATGTCATAATGTCATAAAGTAAAAAAAAAAAGTAAACTGCAGCCGTTATCAACCCACTGCAGGATGGAAGTCTCCTCAACAATTCATGCTGATGGAAATGGACCGTAATCTGCCATGCTGATCTAGTGTTGCTTGGAAGATCAACCGTATTTAGCAGTCAGGGGCTTGAACCCCGGTCTATTCAAAGAGCTTTGTGCTACTGCACTCCTGCTCCTGATTACGGAGCAGCTACAGAGGCCATAATGTCATATTTGTGTATTAATAAATTCAGAGAAAGGGTCTCAAATAAGACACTCATTATTCTACTCTTTCGTTTGGCACTGGTTGAGTCCTTTACAGATATTGACCTCCATTGTTGTTGGTCTCTTGAATCCTTCATCATTTGTTGATAGCTCTGAAGGCCTGTGTTTCCTTTAGGCATTGGAACCATTCTCTTTTGGGTCTTCCTGGTGGTCTCTTATCTCCAATTCTTCCTGTCAGTACTACATTAGGCAGCCTAATGTAGTATTGATTTCGATGCTACCTTTAATTATTATCAAAAGCAAAATATCAACTTGTAATAATAGAACTTGTGGAGAATAACAGACTTAAATATATTCAAAAATAGAGGTAATGCTTCTTTTTAGAAACAAACCAGTGGTTAACCTCTGGTTTGTTTCTGTAGTTATGCATACTGGTGGTGGTATCCTTCATTAGGTAATCTGTGAGAATAATGCCCATCTAATCCCAGAAAATTGACAGCAACAGCTTCCCTGTAGATGGTTACAATTTGGCCTTTTTTGGGATTTGGTGTGATGGACATTGTTTTGAAACCTGTTTTGCTTCTGGATCAAAGTGATGTATCCACAATTCATTGATAGTAACCAATCAGGAAAAAAACAAGTCAGGATCGCTGCCACTCATGGTGATCAATTCAGCAGAGAAGGCCTACATTTTTTTTCTTTCTGCAGACATGAGCAAGCAAGGAATCCATTGTACTGTGACTTTAATCATAATCACATCATTGTCAATTTTCCTCCACACTGATTCATAGCTTATCCCGGTCTCAGCAACTATCTGTTTAATTGTTATTTGGTAGTCATCGGGGATCAGTTCAATTTTTCTCCACAAATTCAGCGTTGTGATGTGTCGGTGGGTGCCCATTTCTTTCTTCCTCATGGTTGCTCTCCTGGCTGCACTTGAACTGTCTCCACCAATGTTTTATAGTGTCATACACTGTAGACGTCTCTTCATGAATAGTCCTTGGTTGTTTGCCTTGCAGAAATAGGAATATGATAATGTATCAATATTCAACTTTATCTGTGATGACACTGTCACATGCCCTGCTCTGTAGCAGAAGAAACATAAGATTTAGAGCTATGAAACTTCTGGTGTGTGTGTGTGTGTATATATATATATTATTATTAGTATTATTAGATAAACAAGCAGTACAGCCAGTGGAGAAAGACTTGTGGAAATCACAGAATCTTTAGGAATGTTAGTATTGAACACTGTTTTTTTTCAAGAAAAGGGTGAAGAGAAAGTGGACATGGAAAAGCCCAAATGGATTAACAACTAATGAAATTGACTTCATCCTCACTAACAGAAGATATATTTTAAACGATGTTACTGTCCTGAACATGGACACATGTTGTAAGTGATCACAGAATAGATGTAAGAAAAGAAAGGAAAAAAAACTGATTCTAGTAAATAATATGGTCTTTGAGATAACAGAAAAGGAGAAAAAGCAGTATGTACTGGAACTTAGGAACAAGTTTGAGCTTCTGCAGAACTTTCAGGATGAGGAATACAGCTTTCTGATAAAGCCCAAGTAACTTATAGGTAAAAAGAAATCCAAAGAAGAAAAAATTATTCAGGAAACACTTGTCATGATAAACCAAAGACAACAAATGAAGAGCAAGATAAACACTGACAAGGATGAAATTGAATATACTGAGTTATGCAAAGCCATTAGAAAGAGATTCAGAGACGATATAATAAGATTTAACACAAGAAAAGTGGAACAAGCATTAAGCAAAAAAAAAAAAAAAAAAAAAGGGATTTTAATCAGCAGTCATAATAATAATAATAACCCCAGGGGCTCATGTCTGGTGAGTATGGGTTTGGCACACCCAGGGTCCTGAGCTGGATATCATCATTCTTCTCTTTCTTAGTGATTTCCTTTTCTCTCTCTCTCTCTCTCTCTCTCTCTCTCTCTCTCTCTCTCTCTCTCTCTCTCTCTCTCTCAGGGTAACTCAGAATTTTTTTTTTTTTTTTTTTTTTTTGTGTGGTGCAGCACAAGCCTCAGGCTTCCTTACACCATATGGCTAATAATGTTAATGAATAAGCAGTAATACAGAAAGACAAATGATAGTGAATCTGATAAATAACAGGCACCTCCGTAGCCAGGTGGGAAGGAGCAGCAGTGCGTAGCACAAGCTTCTTGATTAGACCGGGGTTCGAGCCCGTCACCACCAAATACTGAGGATGCGGAAAGGTCAGGGAATGACCACCGCATATCCAGGAGCAATATGGCTTTAGTTGCTAATGCTCCTAAAAACCAAACAACAACAACAACAACTGATAAATAACAGAGAAGGCATAATTCAAAGAGCAGAAAAATAGTATAAAGTTTATATAAGGAGCAAGATGCCAGCAGTGGGGAAGATGGATCACAAATTTGCAACATGTATGACATACCTGATATCCTTATTGATGAGATAGAACATGCTTTGAAGAAAATAAGAATCGGAAAGCACTGGGTGAGTATGAAGTTACTGTAGAGTTGTTAAAATTGGGAGGAAGAGACATGACACAAAAATTGGGAAGACTCTTCACAAATACATTAGGAAAGTCATGACACCTATGGAGTGGAATAATACAATCATAATTTGGCTGCATAAGAAAGGAGATAAATCAGGAATTCGAAATTATAGACCAATTTGCTTGTTGTCCCACATCTACAAGTTGTTTACAAGGGTCATTAATAACAGATGAGAAATAATATTTGATGAGAATGAACTGAAAGAGCAAGCTGGCTTTATTGCAGGATTCTCAACTATGGATCACCTTTACATAATATCACAGCTAATGGAGAAAGGAAATGAATATAAAACAATATTATGTTTGCCATTTGTGGATTATGAAAAGCCATTTGACTCCATACAGCATAAGGCAATGTTTCGGGCACTGGAAAGACAAGGCATAGACACCCCGTATATTATGATTTTGAAGAAAATATATGAGAATGAGACCTATCGGTGTAGATACACCATAGTTAACCCATAAAATTAAAATACATATGTAGTGTAAAGGCATTGTTTTTAATTATATCTCATATTGTGGTTACCTTAACAGTGAGATACTGGGTATTGCACTACTTCAAATGAGTAGCACTTCTCTAGTATAGAAGACTACTCTTACTTATTCTTTTAAACAATAAGTAAAAGTAGTCTTCTCTACTAGAGAAGCATTACTTATTCAAAGTATTGCAGTATGTGGTATCTCATTGTGAAGTTACCCACAATATGAAATATAATTAAAAACGATGCCTTTACACTACATACGTATTTTAATTTTATGGGTTAACTATACCAATATTATATAGAAAAGAATAGAAAAAGGAATTCAGCCATCTTTTGAAGGGGAAATATTACCTAATACAGTAGGTGCATTATATCAGGATTTTATTCTGAAATATATATATATATATATATATATTTATGAAAATCCCAAACACGAGAGGTATTAGAACCTATAGTACTTAGTACTGTGCTTGGGTTGGAGGTTGAGAAGATGAGAGAAGATATTTGTTGCCATTGGATTTGAACTTCTGTAGACTGTAATTTTCAGGAAATACGTATGAAGGAAGCTTGTTCCAGAAAAATGACAATTGAATGAATAAACAAGGGAGATGAAGAGTTGGTTCTGTGAGTTTGAAGTTAGACAGTAAATGGATGTTGGCTGGTGGTGGCACATGTTAGGACTGTTTTGAAAGAGAGAGAGAGCAGGAATTAAAGAAGACAGTTCAGAAGAACAGTGCCTCTGGAACTATCTGTAGAAAAGGCATGCAGCAGAAACAGATCTATGAGACAGAAAGTGGACAGACTCTGTTGGAGATGAGTCATTAATTAACTTAACTGCCCCTTTCTGAATGGAATCTAGAAGCCTGAGAGAGATTTTGGGGGCACCGCCCCAGATGTGGGAACAGTATTCCATGGTAGGGCAGATTTCCGATTTGTACAGAATGAACAGCTGTTTGGAAGAAAAGTAACACTGAGAGTGAAAGAGAAAACCAAGTTTTTTAGATGCATAGGAAACAAGGTTTGTAATATGCTTGTGCCAAGAGATTAGAAGTCAGGGTAATCCCCAAAAGAGATATACCATTTTGCCTAGAAATCAGAGTATCACCAAAGATAATCATAGGAGCAGAAAAATCCTTTTAGCAAGATATATGACAAGACTGAGTTTTAGAAGGATTGAAATCAACTAAGTTGTCTTTGCCCCACTGGAGATTGGCACTTAAGGAAGTGGTAGTGGATATTTGAAGCTGATTGAGCAGGGCGAGGTTTCTCAAACTGGAAAGTGGACTGCAATGTGCTATCATCAGCAAAACTATGGATAGGATTTCCGGTCTATGAAAGAAGGTCTGAAGATTTCTCGATTATGTTGGAAAGAGTAGAAGTAATTGCAATGGGACGATAATTGGATGGGAGGAATTTGTAACCCTTTTTTGGAATTGGCTGGATATGAGCAAATTTCCAAACAGAAGGAAAAACACCTTTGGAATAAGAAAGTGAAAAAAGGTGGCAAAGAACATAAGTAAGTTCAGGAGTGCAGGTTTTGAGAACAAGTAGAGGAATGAAGACAGAAATGAGAACAAGTAGAGAAATCAAAGCTCCAGGTCCATCAGGACCTGGAGTTTTCTTAGCATCAAGATTGGTCAAAATCCTTTTGATGGAAGACCACAGGAGGCATTGAATGGAGCATGCTAGGAATGGTGGGAGATGTTTTACCAAGATCCTTAATATATGAGCTGGAAAAAAAAATGGGATGCTAGCAGGTCAGCCATATCCTTGGCTGAAGTGACAATAGAACCATCTGGTTTTCACAGAGGTGGGAGCAGAGATGAGCAAAAGTTGGGGCCAATAGCATTGGCAAGAAACCCAAATGCTTGGCCACCATCATTATTCATAATGATTCCATTCTTAGGGCAAGAAGAAAGTTTTCTACTCTTAGCCTGTTCAAAATCTAGTTTGGACTGATTAATAACTGCTTTACAATTGTTGCGAGCTCTGGTGTAGGCAGAAAATGAAACTGAAGAATTGGAAACAAGCCAATTATAATATGCAACATTCCTTTCTTGAACAGCCTTAGCACATTTATTGGAAAACCAAGGTTTAGATAAAGGACAAGATTTTAAGATGCAGTGTGGAATAAAGGATTCAACTCCTGCAAGAATCATTTCACTGACACGATCTGAGCAAATGCTAACATCAGGAGTTTTGAAACAGTGATCCAATCTAGGGAAAGAAGAAAAGAAATCTCCCAGGTCATCCCATTCTGCATTCTTGTAATGCCAAACAACACGAGGTTGGGTATAGCCATGAGATAAAGGCTCCATTGGACAGTTTGAGAATTCCTGGTGTATTCAGCAGTAAGCAAAAGTGGAGGGGGGGGCACATGCTGTATGAAGTAATGAAATTTTTGAATATGGAGAACACACAGTAAGGATATACCTAGATTCATGTGGAATTTTAGGTCAAAAGCCTGAAGTTGCGTAGTGAGTTAACATGTAACAAGTTAGTGAAAATGCATCAGATCTGCTCAAAGCTAACTACTAAATAATTATTAGATTGGCATCATTATGTATATCTCATATTGTGAATACTTTCATGAGTTTCCATGATATTCCACTACCTCGAATAAGTAACTCTTCACTACAGGAGAAGACTATTGTTACTTATTCTCAGCGGATGGCACCACCCAGACGGCACCGTTTCGGAGCTGATTGGCTTCTCTTCGGTGGGTGGGCAGGCACTCTGGTGTTGCAATGATGGCAAGGCATTTGCAAAGTATAACTCCACAATATGAGAGATGCCTGATATGAGAGATGTGTGTAATTTGAATTATGTAGCATTTTAGGGCAATAGCTTCAAGTTGTATAGTGAGTTAACATGCTTACACGTTAGTGCAAATGCATCAGATCTGCTCGCAGCTGAACTACTAAATAATTTTAAGATTGGAATTGTTTATGTATATTTCATTTGTGGATACCTTCACAATGAGTTGCCATGTTATTGCGCTTCCTGGAATAAGTAACTCTTCTCCTATGGTAAAGAGTTGCTTAGCAAATTGTGCCGTCTGGGTGGCAGCATCCACTGAGAATAAGTAACAATATTCTCCTATGGAGAAGAGTTACTTATTCGAGGTAGTGCAATATCATGGCAACTCGTTGTGAAGGTATTCACAATATGAGATATACATAATGATGCTAATCTTATAACTATTTAGTAGTTAGCTGCGAGCAGATCTGATGCAATTGCACTAACTTGTAAGCATTTACTCAGATTCCCTTCAATCACTATCTAGTAGAGTAGAGGCAACAAGATTATACACTAGCTGATCCGGAAGCCTTCTGGAGAGTTACCAATTGGTTCGGTTCGGTGTGCTAACTAGTGGACAGCCTGCGAACACCATTTTAGAGCTGTTCCCTTGAAATGTAAGGAAGTTTGGATTTTGCCGTGGTGTTCATCATAACCTCAAAGGACATCAATCATACTGCATGATGGAAGAGGTGGAGAGGGTTGCCCGGAATATTGTTCTGGAGACTAAACATGGGTCCCATCACTTCAAGCCTCCAGTAAGCAAAGTTGTGGTATTTCACCAGTTGATGAGAGTCATCTACCACCTATTGCATGTAGTATAGTGGAATTCAGCATTTCATCCCTATAAGAATAATTTCACTGACATGATCTTGAGCCCACATTGACAATAGATGGTTTAAAATAGTAATCCATCCAAGGTAAAGAAGAATAGAAACCTTATAGACCATCCCATTTCTTATTCTTGTAATTCCAAACAAGCTCCATTGGAAAAGAGACTACCATGTTGTGATCTGAGATTCCTAGAGACATTTCACCTTGATTGTGTACTTTGGAGGATTTTTTGTGAGAAAAAAGATCAAGAGTGTTGGGTATATAATTAGGCTTGTCTGGTATTGTGATAGATAGGTAAATGAATAATCTGTATGAGATCACTAATAATGGCCTAAGCCTCAGAATTTCGATCACCTGGGTCTGTGTGACTGCTGAAGCCAGTTGGAGTTGTGAACATTAGATTTTCGAAGAAAAATTACCTCGCTATTAGCAAAGTTGGACTGTAGTAAGTTGAGTTTCAAAGAAAGGAAGTCAAAGGGTTCCAAGTAATTAGTGAAGTTGGGAGAATGATGGAAGTATGATAGAAACAATAGATGAACTTAACAGAATAGGGGTTTTAAGCCAGAAATGATGAATGGAGGAGAATCCTAATAAGTAAGTTTTCAACAGAGAAAATCAGTGTGGATAAATGCAAAAGTACCACCTTTGAAGCAAAATGAATTGTAAAGAGAATAATTATGACAACTGATACGAGCAGTGGTTGAGTCAAGCAATAGTTGGATTGTCTCAGAAAAAGTAAAAGAGTGAAAATGGACATCATTGAGATTCGAACTGAGACCATGTATATTTGTGAAATGAATGAAGAAGTGTTTGAGAGGTTTATTTATTTTTGTAGACTTTAAGCTCTTTTCACTTTTACTTTATTATTGACTACATCATTAATAGTTGAGGGCAGGACCTATTGTATGGAGTAATGAAATTTGTAGATATGGCATACACACAGAGCAAGAATATACCAGATCCCTGACATAACATGACCTTGACAATGCCCTCAGCATTAGCATTAGTAGAGGCATTTGATGCAAGAAAGCAAGCTTATGCAGCATCAGCCAAAAAAAAAAAAAATAAAAATAAATGAATAATTAAAAAATAACCACTTCCACTTCACCCCTCTGTTCGTTCGAAATACCTGTCCAGCTGAGCCTTAAACTTATTTAGGCTATCAACTTCCATGACAAGGGATGGAAGTTTATTCCACCAACCAACCACCCGCTGGCTAAAGGCAAATTTCCTCATGTCTATCCTACATCTGTCTTTTCTCAATTTTAATTTATGCCCTCTCAGGTGATTGTTCTGAGCAAGAGGAAGAATCCCATCAGCATTGAGCATGCTCAAACCATTCAAGGCTTTATACACCTCTATCAGATCATCTTGCTGGTGCCTAGTCCCCAGCCACTGTAATTTGCAAAACTTAAGCCTTTCTTCGTAAGAGCACCCCTTTGTTTCACTAATCTTGTTGCCCTTCTCTGTACTCGTTCCAGCATCTCTACATCCTTCTTGAAATGAGGCCGCCAGACCTGTATACAGTACTCTAGGTGTGGTCTGACCAGTGCCTTATACAATGGAATAATCACCTCCTTATCCCTGCTAGAAAAATTCCTGTATATCATTGACAATACTCCATGAGCTACTCTTGCAGCCCATCTGCACTGCTCAGAAAACTTCATATCTGCCTGCACAACCACCCTCAGGTTGTGCAGGTTGTCCCTTTCATTCTCTACCACTGTCAATGTAGTACCACAGAGTTGATACGTTGCTCTGGGATTGCTGTTTCCCATATGTAGTACTTTACATTTGTCAATGTTAAACTTCATTTGCCACCTCGAAGCCCATCTGCTCAACCTTTACAGATCCTGTTGCAGTAGCATAGTGTAAGTAGTGTCCTTGACAACCCTGCCAACCTTCGTATCGTCGGCAAACTTGGACATTAAGCTTGATATACCATCATCAGTATCATTTATAAATACAGAAAACAATAATGGACCCAATACTGAACCCTGAGGGACTCCACTAATAACATTAGTCCACGATGAGCAGTGTCCATTGATTACCACTCTCTGTCTTCTCCCCCTCAACCACCCCTTTATCCACAGCAGCAATTTGCCTCCAATGCCACACTGCTCCAATTTGTGCAGCAGTCTTCCATGTGCAACAGTATCAAAAGCCTTTCTAAGATCCAAGTATATAATATCAAAGTTATTCCCTGCCTCCAGTTCTTTTGTAACTGCATCATAGTATCCAATCAAATTGGTCAGACAAGACCTCCCCTTAACAAAACCATGCTGTGTCTGAGCTATGACCGAAGTCTTGTCTAGATGATCCTGCAGTGCTTCTTTAACCAGTGCCTCCTTTCCATGAACAGAAGTTAAACTAACAGGTCTATAATTATTTGTGTCGCCCTTTGATCCTCCTTTGTGGATTGGGGTTACATTTGCACATCTCCAGTCCATGGGTACTTCCCCTGAGTCCAAGGAAGCTCTCATAATTATGGCTAAGGGTTTGCTTACTTCCTTTGCTGCCTCTTTTAATATAACTGGATAGATCCCATCCACCCCAGGTGCCTTTCTTGTATTTATCTTCAACAATTTCTCCTCCACTGTACTCTCAGTTATTACAAGATTCTCTAGCTTACTGCCAGAGTTGAATACACCTCTGGCATTCCCCTCACTGAATAACTCCTCATGTGTGAATGTCGATGCAAAATGTTCATTCAGTTTGTTAGCTACCTGAGCAGGATCATCAACAGTTGACCCATCGATATCAAGTGGCCCAAACTGATTCATCCCCTTCCTTCTAGAGTTAACATAAGTAAAGAACTCTTTGCTGTTTTTCTTTGCATCCCTTGCCACGGATTTCTCGTAATTTGCCTTCGCCTGCCTAACCTCCTTTGTAACTTGGTTGCATATCAATTTGTATCTATCATAGGCTTCTGTGTCATGTGTTAATTTGTAAGTATCCCATGCATTTTTCTTCTCTGCCATATGTCTCATTAGTTCATCTGACATCCACTTAGGCCTAAACCTTGAACAATATTTCTTAGTTGGTATGTAAAGCCTAGTAGCTTCCAAGATAAGTTCTTTGAATGCTTCCCATTTTGAATTTGCTGTTGGTAACATCATCAGTTGGTCCCACTGTATAGAATTTAAATACTGTCTCAGTCCATCGTAGTCGCCTTTACGAAAGCAATAACCCTTCCCTTTACCCCTATTGCATACACACTATTCAGATTCCCTTCAGTCACAATCTGACAGAGTAGAGGCAGCTAGGTTATACGCTAGCTGATATGGATGACTCCTGTAAAGTTACTAATAGGTTTGGTGTGGTGGACTATCTAGAAGCTGTCCTGCGAACACTGTTCTAAAGTTGTGCCCTTGAAATGTAAGAAATATAAGGACATTGGATCTCACTGCGATGATCAGCATAAACTCAAAAGACGGAACTAGTTGTAACAAATACTGAAAATACAGAGTATTAGGGGGGGGGGGGGTGTTGAAGATTTTTGCCACATCAATCGTACTGCATGATGAAAGAGATGAAAATTGCTGGAGCCCTGCACTGGAGACAAAACATGGTAGTATTACGCTGGTTGATAAAAGTTATTTCCTACCTATTATTGCCTGGTCACACAGAGGGAGAAGCATTCCTCTGTGTTGTGTGGACACCACACCTCGACTCCTGTTTATGATGGTTCATATCTTGCTTGTCACCATTATATAAGTGCAGTATTTCAGGACTTGCACACTGGTTATACCCAGGGTTACTAATAGTTCCGGTCAGGGAATGACCACCGCATATCCTCGGAGCAATATGGCCTTAGTTGCTAATGCTCCTAAAAAAAACCAAATAACAAATAACAAAACTAATAGTTCCACCATCAATATGACTGAGCTGGACTTCAACAAAATTTGCTCCGTTTGGTTCACAAATGTCACCTGAATATCAGTTCCATCAGTGTTTTAGACTCTGAGGTAGCAAGCCCTAGATTGTCACCCGAGAGAATATCTGTGACAAAACTCAAGGACAGGGGTACACTGCACATTAGTTGCAAATTACTGATGTGGATGATTGAGTGGTAGAACAAGAAATTGTGGCTTCCCTCAGAATTCATTGCTGTGCCCCATGCTGTTTTCAGTACAGTCTGCTCCCAACATACGTAAGAGATATGTTCCAGGACTTCTTACATAAGTTGAGTTTTATGTAACTCGGGAATGACTAATAAAATTTTGATGCTATATGCCTGATATGCCAAAATTACAAAAACCACATAATATCTAAGGATATTATGTGGTTTATCAGGGGACAGCAGTGAAGTAGCTGAAGCGACACATAAGAAACATAAATGGAAGAAAAAACGCATATTATTGTACTGTAAAAACTGATATGTATTTCATATGCTATGTAGGCTTTATAAGGGCTACTAAAGGAATCAAAACCAAAGTGTACATATTTAAGAAAATTGGTCTAAACCACACATTGAATCAAAGTCTGAGGGTAACTTAAAATGAACTTGAAGCATTAATAAGGCACATTAATCATAGGGTGTTTAGGAGTAGAGGTCAGGAAGATAGTATGTGATATGAACTCTTTGATCTTCATCTGCTTCGTTTGTTTTTTCCCCCTCTTAAAAAATTTCACAATAAGCCGATTAGCAAGCTTGAACTTTTCTTTCTCTTTTCAAGAAACATTCGGTGTTTTCGTCTATTCCATCAAACATAAAGAGACCTTCCTGAATTTTACAAAATGCTTCTGCCATTTCCTTTAATTTGAACTGCTTCTTGGGTTGCTCTGATTCAGCAACAGAGTCAGCTCTCCCTTGCTCTTCAACTCTTTGTGCGTTACACTGAGCTAGGTGTCCTGTTGTTAAATCTCCACCTCGTACATCCATAAACTCGTCTACATCTTCGTCCTCCAGGACCAACTGCAACTCCTGGGCTAAGTTTACAATTTATTTGGTAACAGAAGACATCAGCTCAACTATATTGAAGTCTTTATTTTAGAAATTTTTTCCAAACTCCACTCATACAAGTTGTTGTCACATCATTCCAGGCTCTTGAAATGTTGCATATTCCATCAAGAATGTTAAACTTCTTCCAAATTTGCTAAAGATCCATCTTCCCCTGGTCTATTGCATTTACAGCACCAGAAAATGTTGTCCGTATGTAATAAGCTTTGAATGCCTGGATAACTCCCTGATCCATTAGTTGAATAAGGCTGTTGTATTTAGAAGGAATTATATCACCTTGACGTTGTCGTGCAAATCAGTGGTTCCCAACCTTGTTTGACTCGCGAACCCCTAAGCCTATATTCTCTGAAATCATATAAAAGCACTGAATTTTAATTATAAAATATTTCCAGTACTACGTTTTTATAAGCGACATTGCGTAATAAAAATTATTATTAAGTATTATTTATACTTTGTAAAGCAGTTATTGATTAGTTCAAACTAGATTTTGAACAGGCTTAGAGTAGAAAACTTGCTCAGAATAATCACCTGAGAGGTCATAAATTCAAATTGAGGAAAGACAGATGTAGGATAGATGTGCAGAAATTTGCCTTTAGCCAGCGGGTAGTTGGTTGGTGGAACAGACTTCCATCCCTTGTTGTGGAAGTTGATAGGCTAAATAAATTTAAGGCTCAGCTGGACAGGTATTTCGAACAAACGGAGGTGTGAAGTGGAAGTTTTTTTTTTTTTTTTTTTTGGCTGATGCTGCATAAGCTTGCTTTCTTGCATCATATGCCTCTACTAATGATAATGCTAAAAACCAATGTTTCGACTTCCTCATTTATTCATTCAACTTCTGTATTCTGGAACAACCTTTCTTCATACATATTTCCTGAAAATTATAATCTACATAAGCTCAAGTCCAATGTCAATTACATAAACTCAATCTACGTAAGCTCAAGTCTAATGTAAACAAGTATCTTCTTTCATCTTTTCAACCTTCAACCCATGCATGGTACTAAGTACTATAAGTTCTAAGAAAAAAAAAAAGTACCTACTTGTTGAGAATGAAAAAAAAAAAAAATAGTATGAAAAAAATCTAATTAAAAAAGGTTGTTTAGGCATGGGTAATGCGCTTTCCATCATTTCTACTACGCACGTAATATGAATGCATTGGTTATTCATATTGTGAATGAACCTTCAGCTCGAGTAGCCGAGATATTGCACTGCTTTGAATAAGTAACTTCACCAGACTAATGTTACTTATTCTCGGCAGATACCACCACCCAGATGGCACCATTTCAAAGCTTGTTGGCTTACTCATCAGTGGGTGGGCAGGTACCTTATTGTTGCAATAGCGACAACCCGGTTATGAAGTATAACTCCACAATATGAGAGATGCTTGATGGTGTCCATGGTTTAATCTTAACTGTTTCTTGACTAAACGTCCAAGAGTATGAAAAAGGTTATTTATGCATGGGTAATGCACTTCCATAATTTCTATTACCCAGGTAGTATGTGTGCATCTGATTATATCTCGCATTACCCATGCTTAAACAACCTTTTTAATATTCTTAAACATTTAGTCAAGAAATAATTTTAGATATTTATTTAACATGATATACTGTAAGATAGTAAAGTAATTATAAGGAATTGTGGGAGATGTGTTTTATTTTTTCGGCAATTCTTTACTTTTTATTTAATTTTATTTTACTTTGTTGTTTATTATTAGTTATATTTTGTAGTTTACAATAGCAGATGCCATTACAGAATTTTTAGTGCGAACTCCCAGGTGTTCGCGAATCAATGGTTGGGAACCGCTGACCTAGATATTTAGTATGACCGGGAGCATTGTCAAGAAGAATTAATATCTCAAAAGGTACTGAAACATAACTAATATTTTTCAACTTCAGGGACAAACACATTTAGAAACCATTCTTCAAACATGGTAAGTGTCACCCAGGCCTTTGAGTTAGCCCTGAAGTATACAGGAAGTGATTTATTGTCAATGCCATTAAAAGCCCATGGGTTTTCTGAGTGATAAACTACTAAAGATTTAAGTTTATAACCCGCTGTGTTACTCTCCCCCCACTAAGAGTGTTACTCTGCCTTTGGCAGCTTTAAACCCAGACATCGACATTTCTTCAGTAGAAATATAAATTCTAGTAGGCATATTTTTCCAAAATAGGCTAGTCTCATCCACATTAAATATTTGTTGTGGCAAATAACCACCACTTCTTATAATCTCATCCAATTTGTCCTTGAGGTTTTCGGCAGCCTCACCATCTGCACTTGCTGCTTCACCACTTATGGCAACGTTATGATATCTGCTTCTCTTACAGAATAAAATCCCTATCATCCACATTAAATATTTGTCATCCACATTAAATATTTGTTGTGGCAAATAACCACCACTTCTTATAATCTCATTCAATTTGTCCTTGAAGTTTTCGGCAGCCTCACTATCTGCACTTGCTGCTTCACCACTTATGGCAACGTTATGATATCCGCTACTCTTATAGAATAAAATCCCTATCAAACCAACCATGACTCGCAACAAAGGTGGTTTCAGTATCTTCGCTCTTCTTAAGTTCCTCAAAAATGGCACGAGTCTTTGCTTTGATGAGGTGGAGGCTTAAGGGGATGTGTTTTGGGATCTGGTCTTCCATCGATACAATAAGTAACTTTTCAATCTCGCTTATTAGTCCTGTTCTAGCCTTGGTTATTATAGTTGCTTCATTGGTGCCGATCCAATTGTTCCACGGTCCTCTCCGTTATAGTGTGCTCGCCGGACAACCTTCATCACCTGGCGATTAAGGCAATCGACTTCTATAATAATTCGACGTTCAGTGTGTACAATGAGGTTTCCGGGCAAGTTCAGTCACTAATATTAATGTTCCAGAAAACACCTGTGTTTTACATGACCGACTAGTGATTTATTTTAGGACAGAATCTCGTGTTCTCAAGAACTATTCTGGGAAGTGGAGAATAGACCTGCAACAACAAGATCGTGTTGTGATTTTCACTCTGGGTTCTTTCCAGATGGTTGGACTCCAGAGCGCCGCAAATGATGGTTCTTTCTCTATTATTTGTTCTATGGATAGTGTGTAGCAAGAGAATGGTCATGAGGCAAGTGTGAACAAACAAAACATGGGTTATTAAACATAAACAGATTACACAAATGGTTAAAAGAAGATAATAGTTATGTCTTTAAAATGATACCATCAATTTCTGTACCTCTACTTCTGGCTAAACAATAGGTTAGGTTAATATGACAATTATACACATCTACAAATTTGTCTGTGTTCTTTGTGTAACCTTGGGAGGACAGCTATTACTCGTACTCGGGTGAAACGATAGACATCTCACTGTCTGAGCATTCAATTATCAGTGTAAAATTAACCGGTGAGTTTGACAACGTCTCACTGTATTGTATAAAGTAACGAGTTACATTGGTAATATATTTTAGGGTCTAAGTGCAATAAATAGGCATTTAACAAAGTACATATCTCGGAGTAGAGATGTATGAGGGTGAAAATAATATAGGGGGGTTTATTGGTGGGCAGTTGCATTAGGGTTGTAATCTAAAGCAAGGGTGGACTTACCAGAAAATTCCTGGTTAACTGTGGGGTTCAAGGAGTCAGCAGAGCAACCCATCTGATACTATTTTCCACGATCTTGTCTTGGGCTTCACGTCTTGTTATAGTGACACGACTTTTTCAAAACTTTAACTCCCACTTCTCTCTCAACCACCGCGACCTGCGATTCTCCTTGCAACCAACAACCACAACTCCAGCAACAACAACAACAACTTTTTTTTCCTTCTTCCCCCTTCATATATATGTCCCCCTTTTGAGTTTCCCCAGACTTGTATTGATTTACAGGTCAATTTTACGGAGAGAAGAAAAACACAGGACTGTCATCTAGGGGACTTGACATAGCCAAAGATGGAATTTATGAGGAGGGAGGGGAACTTCATATTTGTATATGGTTGCTTCTCCAGACTGCCTAGCCGAGATTATCAGCCATAAAAGCTTGCCCACTTTTACACAAGGCATCTCCAAAACAACAAAAATCCTGTTGTTACCTGCTTCAGATTACACTAAAAGTGTATTTCTTTCTAGCTGTACTTTCCCTTCCTGACTAAAAACACATACTTTCTAGCCGTTTTTGTAAATATTACGTCCATGACGTTTGTCCGATCCGATCGACTAACGACCTCTCGCTGAGAATTAGCCGGACATTTGACTGTGGAATAATGTTTCAACTGCTGCCTTCCCTAGCGCGGTGTCAATGAGTGCCGGCTAGCAGAGACGAAAACAGTCTCCTGCAGGAAGTGAATGTTGTTCTACACATATAGCATACAAAATACACATATTGCATACAAAATAGTAGTGCCAAAAGGATAGGATGATGGCTCTTAAAGGTGAGAAGAAAGTAAAAAATGAAGACATTTTTACACAATCTTTGAAAATAGTAGGATAACATGAATTTCAACTTCACCACAACAACCCGGCATATTGTAACAAATATTGCATACAAAATGCAAACAAAAGCTCCTACTTCACTCTCATGCAAAACTGAACGGACTCTACCATCCAGAAAGCAAGGAAGGAAGGAAACGGTGTACAGATGAAAGGCTAGAATGTAATTCTCCAAAGAAATAGCTGATGGGACACAGTCCACTTGGCTTGAATATTGTGGGAGGTTTCTCTGAATTGCTTTGACATAGTTCACGTGTCTCAAACACATGTCGAATATTTCTTTAGCATTTTTTAAAGCAGAAAATGAAATGTTAACTCTAGTTATTTACCTAGATTCTAGTTGCGCAGCAGGTTATTATTCAACATAGTTTATATGGGAACGAAAATAAAAACTTATACTTGCATTTCCTTCATTCAACTTTGCTCTTAAAAATTATACAGAAAGTATCTTTATGATTTTACCAAAGAAAATTTACGTAAGTCAGAAGTTAGGTAACTCTAGCTTGCATAAGTCGGGGACTGACTGTATTCATTGATGCTGTTTATGAGGGAATGTTAAGCTTATTTTCTAAATTTGCATATGATATAAAAGTTGACACTGTGGTTCAAACCCTGAAAATACAGAGTACTAGGGGTGTGTTTAAGACTCTTGCCATCAACCGAGGAATAATTTTCATTATATAAAAATTTTAGTAATTTCTTTCTTACTGATTATTTATTTCTAATGTTTTATTCTTAGTTATGTGAAACATGGTTGCCACCAGTGCTGTCCAGTGCACTGCGTCTCATATATCAGAGGTGTCTTACTGAGCATCATAAAGAAATTCACGAATTGCTGTACAAGGTGACTCTTATTTAATATTTATGCTTTTTCATTTCTTTGAAAGTGATTTTTAATTAATTTGTGTTTTTCGTTCACATTGGTTCAATGATTCTACAGCTTCTGGAAGTATTCATGATAGGCATTTTTTATAATTGCTAATATTTTGTTAGTTGCAATTAATTGTTAATATTTTGTAGGGGGCTTAGAGGGGGAACAGGTATTCTGTGTGTTATCAGACACTCAGTCTAAAACACTGATGGATCCAATATCTTTCTATTACAGAAGATTTAGGAGAATTCCAGTTGGCCTGCCTCCCTGAAATCCACTCATGCCCACCTTCTCGATGGTAAGCCCTGTTACGTCACTTAGGTGGTAATGTATGTGTAGAGTGGTTCTCTTCAAGACACCTGGTCAGCGTGAAGAGGAAAAGACCAAACCCTCCAGCATATGACAGCACGACAAAACAAATAGCCCTCACTCCCCAGTGGCTTTTACTCCCCTTCTTACGGCAGCGAGAGGATCAGAGTGGAAGCAGAGGGTGCAAAGAATCTCTGGGTATAACCAGGCTGTGCCATGCACGGAAACTGAACTTAGCCTGTTACAACATAAGATCGTTCATCGGTGAAGACAGGATATTAGAGCTGGAAAAGGAATTAGAAAATGTGAATTGGAATACCATTGGTTTGGCTGAAACAAGAAGAAGAAATGAATCACTTATAAGTTTATCAAGTGGAAATCTGTTGCATACCAATGGAAACAGTGAAATGAGTGAAGGTGGAGTTGGGTTTCTGGTCCATAAAGATTTAAAAAAACATTTTGGAATTCAAAAGTACATCACCAAGGGTGTCAAGATTAATACTCAAGATTTCTAAGAGGTACAAGCTAAAGGTTATAATGATTTATGCACTAACATCGAGCCATGATGTTGAAGAGGTTGAAGAAATGTACACCGAAATTGAGAGTCTTCTAGATGAGCAGAAAACCCATTGCACTATTATTATGGGGAACTTCAATGCTAAGGTTGGAAAAAGACAAAACAGTGCAGAAAGAGGAACTATAGGAAATTTTGGAATTGGTGAAAGAAATGAAAGAGGTGAAAGACTTCTGGAATTTGCAGAATCTCACGGATTGTCAGTAATGAACACTTTTTTTAAGAAAAGGGTAAACAGAAAGTGGACATGGAAGAGCCCAAATGGATTAACAACTAATGAAATCAACATCCTCACTAACAGAAGCTATATCGTGAATGATGTTACCATCCTGAATAAGGTAAATGTTGGATGTGATCACAGAATGGTAAGATGTACACTTGATATAGATGTAGGAAAGGAAAGGAAAAAACTGACTCGAGTAAATAATACAAAGGTCTTTGAGATAACAGAGGAGGAGAAAAAGCAGTATGTACTGGAACTTAAGAACAAGTTTGAGCTTCTGCAGACTGCTCAGGACCAAGATATCGACGAGGAATGTTACAACTTTCTGAAAGTGATAAAGCCCAAGAAACCTATAGGGAAAAAGAAATCCAAAGAAGAAAAAATTAGTCAAGAAACACTTGTTATGATGAAGAGCAAGATAAACACTGACAAGGAGAAAATTGAATATAGTGAGTTATTCAAAGCCATTAGAAAGAGACTCAGAGAGGACATAAGAAGATTTAACACAAGAAAAGTAGAAGCAGCATTAAGGGAAAATAAAGGACTTAAATCAGCAGCCATGAGCAGTAATACAGATAGACAAATGATACTGAAACTGAAGAATAGCAATGGTGTACTTATAAATAGCAGAAGACTACAATAGAGAATTATACAAGGAGCGAGGGAATGATGCCAGCAGTGGGAAAGATGGATCTCAAATTAGCAACACATACAACATACCCGATATTCTTCCTGATGAGGTAGAACATGCATTGAAGAAAATGAAGAATCAGAAAGCCCTGGGAGAAGATGAAGTTACTGTAGAGTTGTTAAAATTGGGAGGAAGAGACATAACACAAAAACTGGCAAGGCTCTTCACAAAGTGCATTAGAAAAGGTGTGACGCCTAAGCAGTGAAATAATGCAATCATAGTTTTGCTGCATAAGAAAGGAGATAAATCAGAAATTGGAAATTATAGACCAATTAGCTTGTTATCCCACATCTACAAGTTGTTCACAAGGATCATTACTAACAGATTAGAAAGAATACTTGATGAGAATCAACTGGAAGAGCAAGCTGGCTTTAGGACAGGATTCTCAACTATGGATCACCTTCACGTAATATCATAGCTAATGGAGAAAGCAAATTAATATAAAACTCTATTATGCCTGGCATTTGTGGATTATGAAAAGGCATTTGACTCCATACAGCATAAGGCAATGTTTCAGGCACTGGAAAGACAAGGCATAGATACCCCATATATTATGATTTTGAAGAAAATATATGAGAGTGCTACATCCTTTATTAGACTAGACAAAGACAGTAGGAAATTTAAAATCGAGAAAGGAGTTTGACACAATATCTCAGAAGCTGTTTACTGCTTCCCCTGAGGAAGCTTTCAATAGATTAGACTGGTCGCAGAAAGGAGTCAATGTGAATGGAGAGTACCTAAACCATTTACGATTTGCAGATGACATTGTGGTCATAAGCCACGATCCCAAAGAATTAGAGGAAAATCTTAATCAGTTATGCACAGTTAGTTTGGATTTTGGACTAAGGATGAATATGGCTAAAACAAAAGTAATGATGAACAAGTATGCCACAGAAAGGGACACAATGATTGAAGGAGCAGTAATTGAAAAGGTGGAGTCATATACTTATCTGGGGCAAGTTATTAACTGTAATAATGATAAATGGCTGGAAGTCAAGAGAAGAAGAAATTTTGGATGGATAGCATTCAGGAAATATAGTCACATACTGAAGAGTAATATCCCAGTTTGTCTGAAATGTAAAATAATGAACCAATGTATACTCCCCACCATGACTTATGGAAGTGAAACTTGGGCACTCACTAAAAAAATGGAAGAGAAGCTGAGAACTTCACAGCGAAGAATGGAACGAATTATACTGGGAATCAGAATGTTAGATAAGAAGAGAAACACATGGATTAGGCAGCAAACTCAAGTAAAGGACATTCTTATCAAAACTAAAGAACTGAAATTGGCTTGGGCAGGACATGAGGACAGATGGACTAAGAAAATAACAGAATGGTACCCAAGAGAAGCTAGAAGGAAACCTGGAAGATAACAGCAGAGATGGATAGATGAAATTCATGAGTTTGTGGGTAGTATATGTATGGCCATTGCATAAAACAGGAGGAACTGGAAATTTCTGGAGAGGCCTTCATCCTGCAGTGGATTGAAAATGGATGATAATGATGAATATTTTGTTTGTAGCATTATGAATAATTTCCTCAGTCATTGCAAATCTGTAACCTTTCAAAAACTAAGTTTGGTGTTGGGAATCACAGGGTTCTGAATCTGGTGAGTGCAGATGGAGACCGTGTTAATGGGGTGCTTTGCAAGAAATTCATGTATTGGAAGCACCACGCCCAGTGATGTTTGTCAGCATGCAAGCTTCCATTGAGAGGACTGGGCCTTTATTTGTGGGTCATAGCCATGATTCATCACTAGTAGTTATGGAAGACACAAAGTGTGGGTCACATCAGAAGCAGCATATTAACGAAGATCTGAAATGAAAGAATTCTCTGCTCTGCTCTGTGATGATCAATGAGGATACAAGCTTAAACTTATATGAAATATGTTGCATTCCAAATCTTTTGTTAAAATTGTTTCATATACCCCATAAGATGCATAATTTAATTATGCAAGTAATTAAATGCTAATCATCCCTGATCAGATCATGAGCATTTGAGTTATTTGTTTTTGAAGTTGATAGGTGGTTAGAGCAATGATCATCTTTCATAGACAAACAGCCCTCTTTTAATCATTGAGTCTTTGGACACGGACACGTTAGCGCGCACACACACGCACACTTGTGCTACATGAGTATAGACTATAACAATGTGTGGCATGCATTATCAGTTATGCAAGCATGTGTTAAGAAGGTAATAGTATCTGAATAATCTAGTCAGCTGTCATATGACATAGAGACTAAATAGAAAGGAGCAATATATTCAGAAACACTTAAGGCAGTACTTTTGTTTAAATTGTTACGGTTAACGGTAAACATATAATTAACATTAAATCCATCACATAGCATATAGAATAAGAATTTCTAGCATAACAGTTAAGATAGTGGTTAAGAGTGAACTGTTGTATGCTGTAAATGCTAAGATCACTTATAATGACGATAATTGTATAAGTATATAAAAAATGGATTGTGTAGTAAAAATTGAGAACATTTCTCAGAAAACGGCTTAAGGTTAAACTTTGAGTGTGGAAGAGTAGAACCTTATTGAAACTTCCTTTTATAGTTTTTACAGTCATTCATAAAAAGAATTAGTTCACTGTCATATGCAGATGACATAATGTTTTTAAACAGTACTAGCTGTATCCATTGCGAAAATTTCGTAATTGGTAGCAGATTTTTTCTCTAGCTGTCCCAAAAAATGTAGTCCGTGTTTGATCGTGAACAGGTAAGCCAGTACGTGTCAGATCCTTTCTTATTTCTGTAAAATAAAACTGTTCTTTCTTTTAAAGTTGGCAGTACTAATAGAAAAAATTGGCCCGTTCTGTAAAATAAAACTATTCTAATTTTTTACTATTTGGAATTTTTATATTTTTCCATGTTTATGCACACCTAGGAAGAAATATCTTCAATTTGAGACCAAACCGGTTAGGCCTATTGTACCCAATGACTACAGGTAGCTGTACCCATTGCGAAAATTTCGCAATTGGTAGCAGAGTTTTTCTCTAGCTGTCCTTAAGAAATGTAGTACCCATGTATTATTTTTTTAGGAACAAAGGACACGATTGTGCAGACGTGCAAATTGTTAATCAGTTAAATAGTTAAAGTGCTAATTGTTATTCAGAAATAACAATTCATAATAAGAGTTAACCGTTAAACTGCTTGTTTAACAGTTAGCATCTTCATGTGGCTCCCTCTATGAAGTGAATTTTGAACTGTTCTCATTTGTAGTACAGAACTGGCCCATTCCGTAAAATAAAACAACAACACAAGAACAGCTTGGGTACTAAATACCAAAGTAAGTGAAGCAAAGTTAAGATTATGTGTATCAGATTTTTGGTTGTGGAGATAGCTGAAACACTATTCTTACAGAGAAGTCCTTTCACCTCTTTCTGATTTGATTTGAAGGAATCAGTTATGGCAAGAAACAACTGCTTAACCAAACAGGTACAATACAACCCAGATAAGAAGTTTTCCCCTGTATCAGGTTTGGTTTCTTAATTCTCAATTTCAACTTCTTATTAAAACTTCTTATCTGGGTTCTACCGTATTTGGAACAAAAATGAATCTGCAGTAAAACCAGAAGCAGACCAAGAACGTAGTAGTGTGTTTTTGTCAAGCAGAGGAAAGAGGGTTTACTCTGGCTAGTGCTAAAAATCTAATATGAGATAATACAGTATCAAAGAAAATACTGAATATAAGATTGATGGACCATGATAATAATAATCGTCTCATTAATGCATTTAACTGAAGTAAAAAAAAAAAAAAAAAAAAAGTAGTAGAGAGACAGATTTAAATTATAATATACCACTATTCATTTAACTAACTTTTCCTACTAAAGACCAACCTTTCAGGGTTATGTTTTGAGAATTGACAGGTCCCATCTGGAATAACGAAGAATGCACAAACACAATAAGCCAGAGTTGATCAGTGTATATGACCAGTACCCTTCCATTGTTCCTGATGGATGGAATCAGTTCCGAGGTTATAATTTTCAAAGTTACAATGCTTTAGTTGCTAAAGAGAATAAAATAAATTAATCATGACTTTAATGGGATCATTATCTTCATATCTTTTATATAAGGGGCTAATAAAAAAACAGACTGCTATGACAGCTACTGGGATTCTCTTAGTAATACACAGGAATTTTGCCTGGAGGGATGAGGATGCGATTATCTACTGTTGCATAAAGTTGATTAGTATGCATGCAGTTTGAAAGCTTAAGTTCAAGAGGATGTATATCTGTTTGAATGGGTGCTGAGAAGAGCAGCAAGATTAGCCAGGGATGCAAAAGAAAGGGACTTTCTGGAAAGTAGGCACATATAAAGAGATATGATTGAGGAGTTTAAGGCTTCAAATAGATTGAATAAGCTAAATGCTGATGGCACTCTTACTCTTGCTCAGACAATGTACATCGGAGGTGGGGTATAAATTTAAATTGATTAAAGCTGACTGTAGGATAGACTGGAAATTTGCTTTTAATTAGTGGGTAGTTGATTGTTGGAATAAATTCTGTCTGGTGTTATGAAAATGAATACTTTGAATAAATTTATGGATAGATTAGAATTAGGCAAAATTTTATAGGGGATGCTCAGATAATGTTTTTTTTTTTTTTTTTGTTGTTGTTGTTGATAAATAAAATTTATGTTTATATTCTGGGTTGACCATATTGTCAGAGCAGCTCACAAGATAGAGAAAGTAGTAGTAATGGAGGCATGTGGTGCAAGAAAGCAAGCATATGAGCTTATGTAGCATCAGCAAAAAAAAAAATATATCCCAATTTCACACATCAATTCCTTCTAAAAGTTTGTCCCGTTCCTTCTTGAATGTATTTAAGCTATCAACTTCCACAACCGCAGAAGGAAGTTTCTTCCAGCAATTAACCACCTACTGGCTAAAGGCAAACATCTATTCTACAACTATCTTTCCTCAATTTGAATTCATGCCACTTCAGGTTCGTAATCTGGGCAAGCAGAAGAATCCCATCAGAATTCAGTGTGCTCAATCCATTCATGACCTTATACACCTCAATCAGATCACCTTGCAGGTGCCTAGTCTCCAGAAGCTGCAATTTGCTGAATTTAAGCTTTTCTTGGAAAAAGGACCCCTCTGTTCCCCTCACCAATCTTTTTGCACTTCTCTGTATACGCTCAAGCAAATCTACATCCTTCCTACAGTGAGACCTCCAGACCTGTACGCAGTACTGAAGGCGTGGCCTGACCATTGCCTTATACAAAGGGATAATCACTCCTTTTTCCCTACTAGTAAAATTCCTGTATATCACTGACAATATCCCATTACCTGCTCTGGTAGCCTGTCTGCATTGTCAGAAAACTTCATATCTGACTGCACAATTACTCCCAGATCTTTTTAATTTTCTACCCCCTTAAGTGTATTACCACAGAGTTGGTATATTTCTCTGGGGTTACTTCTACCCATGTGCAGTAATTTGCATTTCTCAATGTTAAACTTCAGTTGCCACTTCTTAGACCTTCTGCCCAAATTTTCTAGATCCTGTTGCAGCAGCACACTGCCATTACAGTAATTAACAACCCTGTCAACCCTTGTATCATCTGCAAACTTCTACATTAAAAATGATATACCTTCATTAATATTATTGATAAATATACAAAATAACAGTGGGCCCAACACTGAACCCTGGGGAACTCCACCAATAACATTAGTCCATGAAGAGCAGCATCCATTGATTATCACTCTCTGTCTTCTCTCATTCAACCACCGTTTTATCCATTGTAGCAACTTACCCTTAATACCATACTGCTCCAATTTGTACAGTAGTCTTGAATGCACAACAGTGTCAAAAATGTTCCTGAAATCCAAGTACATCCAGGCCTTGCATAACGCGAGTTTGATTAACGCGATTTTCAGTTAACGCTATTTGAAAAATTATACCACTTTTCACTTTACACGATGAAAATTTCCAGTTAACGCGATCTTTTTTTTTTTTTATGTGATAGTCGAAAAAGATTTGAATCACGCGTTAAGCTTACCGTGAGTCGTACGGTCAATAAACAAATGTTTACCTGCTGCCCCCCTTGGTGTGTTCCAATAACCATCAGAAGAAGCCGTGTTACTTGTTTGTCTCCTGCTAATAAAGTCAATGCACACGTGCATAAAAATTCAAAATTTTTAAATGAGCTAGTTGAAAATGTTACCGCGGAGATAATGGTAAAAGAATTAGATGAAATCTTTCATATCAAATAGAACCTCAAACAAAAGGTTTGAGGTTCTCTGCGATATTTATTTTGCTAGGGCCCAGAGAAGATTGTTGTCGGCTATCGGAAATTGATTGATGAAAAGAGAAAGTCAACACTGTTCAAATATTTTTGCAACAGTCATTTCTTCATTGTGTATTTTATGTTAGAGGTTCCTAAACTTTCTCGGTTCACGGCGCCCTTAGTGTCTCAGTAATTATTTCAAGGCGCACCCAGACCAAAAGAAATACCTAACAGTTCCGTTTAGTAGTTAGGTCCAAACAACTTAATAAGAAATGCTGAAACTGTGAACTACCTCGAGCTAGTAGTTTGCGCGTTGTCCGACAGATGTCGAGTATCGCTGTTTCTCTCAAAAATTTAAAATAATCCGTGGCGCACAGTTTCCGAACCGCTGTTTTATGCAATACACATTTAATTCCATAATTATTTTCATTAACGTTTACGTTGTGTACAGTTAAAAAGGTATTTTTAAAATTCTTTATGGACATTCCAGAAGGTCAAGGACCAATTACAATTTTTCATATTGATTATTATATTCGATTAACGCGTTTCCGTTTTGTGCGATGCGCTCCCGGGATGAATTAATCAAGGCCAGCCTGTATATGATATAAAAATTGTTTGCATCCAGTTGCTTTGTAACTACATCATACTATCCAGTCAAATTCGTAAGACAAGACTTTCACTTAACAAACCCATGCTGTGTCTCAATTCAGAATCGTTTAGAACAGTCTTGTGTAGATGATCCTGCAATGCATCTTTAACCAGTGACTCCATTATTTTCCCTGGAACAGAAATTAAACTAACTGATCTGTAATTACTCGTGTCACCCTTCGATCCCCCTTTGTGAATTGGGGATACATTTGCACATCTCCAGTCTGTGGGGACTTCCCCTCACTCCAGGATGCTCTCATAATTATGACTAAGGGTTTGCTTACTTCCTTTGCCACCTCCTTTAATGTAATTGGATAGATCCCAACCACCCCAGGTGCCTCTCTTATGTTTAACTTCAACAATTTTCACTGTTGATAAACCTCTGGCATTTGCCTCCCTCAATAACTCCTCATGTGTGAATGTAGATGCAAAATAAGTATTCAGATTATCAGCTATCTGAGCAGGATCATCAACAGTCGAACCATTGATATCAAGTGGACCAATCTGATTCATCCCCTTCCTTCTAGAGTTTATATAAGTAAAGACGTCCTTGCTGTTTTTCTTAGCATCCTTTGCCAAAGATTTCTCGTAATCTGCCTTTGCTTGCCTTACCTCCTTTGTGACTTGATTACAGACTAGCTTATATCTGCTATAGGCTTCTGTATCATGTGATGATTTATATTATTATGTGATTTATATGCATTCCATGCTTTTTTCTTCTCTGCCACAAGTCTTGTTAGTCCATCTGACATCCATTTAGACCTAAACCTTGAACAGTATTTGTTAATCGGTATGAAAAGTCTAGTAGCATCAACGATTAGTTCCTTCAATGCTTCCCACTTAGTGGTGACATTATCAGTTGGTCCCACAGTACAGAATGTAAAAATTGTCTGAGCCTTCTGTATTCACCATAACACTAGCAAAAACCTTTCCCTTTACCCCCAATGGTAATTATATCTTTAAGTAAATTCCACATCATCACACTATGATCACTGCCACCTAGTGGTTCCTTTATCTGCAAATTCTTAATGAACGAATAATCACTGTTGTTAATCAGATCATGAGTATTACTCCCTGTGTTTGCTCTCAAACATGCTGCTGTAGAAAACAATCATCCAATAAATCCACAAAAGTCTTGTTAGTGACCAATCCACAAGTTCCCGTGAATATCTGGAAAGTTAAAATCTCCCCATTATAACATAATCTGATTTACTGGCCCATTCTATTTCTCTGTAAAATTGTTTGTTGTGCTCATTAGAGTCATTAGGCTTGTAACACAATCTTACTTTCATTTTTGTTTTCCCAGTGCTTATGTCCCACCAAACTGACTCAAC